>NC_051177.1:205655656-205762734 GCF_013339695.2 Rhipicephalus sanguineus
ACGCCCCTGCAGTACGGGCTGTTGCACTGCTGTCGCTAAATGCTGTTCACGTCCAGCGTTGAGATCACAGTCGCGCACACACAAGACACTGGCACGCACAGCCGACACAGCTGAGCAATTCGGAAACTTCGATGACGGGCAACGGGAGAAAATGGCGAAGGCAGCGACGGGCGACGGCGAGACTTCGACTTTAGCACGCACGCTTCTCCTTCCTGGTGTGCGTGTCTGTTTTGTTTTTATTTGTCTTTCCTCGCTCGCGCATGCGTCGGAAGGTTGCGTTATCGTGTTTCTTGGCGGCTCATGTAACAGCCCTCCCGTTTAGCGGCCGCTTGAAGGAAGTCGCGTTTATATATATCTGTTATTTTGACGCGATAGCGTCAAAGAGCTCGTCTCGCAGGAATTCCGGTGTCGGCGGCGTCGGCGTCATTGGTTCTGAGCGAAAGAGCAGCGTTGGTTGGTCGTGAGCGAAAATTCGAGGTAGATGCAAAGAGAGCGAGAGGGCGTTTGCACTTTGGCTTTCCTTGCGGCACTGTGTATACGTCTCCATCGAGAAGCGAAGGCAAGCTATAGCGATTGAGAAGGCGATAGTGTGTGTGTGTGTGCGTGTGTGTGTGTGGGTACATGCGTGTGTACGAATATCGCTCTCGCGTTTTAAAGGCGAAACGTAAGAGTACCCCCCCCCCTTTTTTTTTTCTTTTTTTTCCTCATGCTGTCTGTCCACAGCATTTTATTGCGTACGCTGCGGCGTGCCGCCTCTAGTCAGTTTATAACTAGGACCTGACTCAGGGTGTGCGTACAGGTGCGTGCAAAAGTATACGGACCACGGGATCGCGTGGCAGAATGCATCGACGCGCCATCTACCGACGCTGCGCCTGCTGTCGAGAGCACCACTGAAGCAGCGGTGCGCATGCGCGTCCCTACATATCAGATGGCCTCTCATGTCGCTCTGTCGGACGTGGTTATGACACTCGTAGACAAAACGTCAACTGGGTGTCGCTTTCGTTGACCCATCTAATCTGCGCCGTTGTTTTACGAAGCGGCTGCGGCGGGGCCGGCTCAAGCGCCGTGCGCGCGTCGCTTTTTACACCGGTCAATCAGCCTAACAAAGCATCGTAGAACCTAGTGAAGCTAAGCATACATGATTAAGTTTCTCAACCCAGCTCGTCTTTGTCGCTTTAAGCCATGTTAAGCTTAGATGTGCCTTGTTAAGTCAAAGTAAGTGTAGCCGAAACTGATTAAACCTAGTGAGCATGGTATCTCGTAATAAAGCCAAGCATGAGTAAGTTCATTTAAGCAAATCCTAATTAAGCTTAGCCCAGCTTGCCGTTTTCATGTTAGTCCAAGTTGACCTTACATGAACGCAGTTGAGTCAAGGAAAGTATAGGGAAATCTAATTAAGCGTAGTTATCATGGTTTCGCCCGATATAGCCAAGCACATTAAGCATAAACAAGGCAAGCCTACTTGTGACCAGGTAAGCCAAGTCGAATCAGCCCAATGAAGCCAAGCTCAGGATGATTACCCTTGACCAAGCTGAGGCTAATTAGAATCAGTAATGCCTAATTAGCGTTAATTATGCCACTAATTAGGCTTATATCAAACCAAGCACACCCTAGATACTCGAATTTCACGTGACCTATTTCCTCAACGTTAATTAAACTAATTAACCTAATTAAGTGGTGTCAAGACACGTAGAGATGAATCTGATTAGGCATGGTTGAGCATGGCACTTCGAAATTAAATCAGAGCGTAATTAGCTTTAATTAAGCAAATCAAATTAATCGTGTTATTTACAAGCAATCGAAGCTGATTCCCTGTGAGCCCCTTGCAGCCAAGCTCAGGAGCATTACCGCTGACCAAGCTGAAGCTAATAAAACTCAGTTAATCCTAAGTAGTGTTAATTAGGAAAAGGTTCAATTACGTTTCCCTGTGTTCTGGGCGATCGAACCAAGCTCACCCGCGACACTCGTGTCATGTTAAACTAATTAGTTAATTAGTTTAATTAACGTTGAGGAAATAGGCCACGTGAAACTCGAGTATCTAGGGTGTGCTTTGGTTTGATATAAGCCTAATTAGTGCCATAATTAACGCTAATTAGGCTTTAATGATTCTAATTAGCCTCAGCTTGGTCAAGGGTAATCATCCTGAGCTTGGCTTCATTGGGCTGATTCGACTTGGCTTAACTGGTCACAAGTAGGCTTGCCTTGTTATGCTTAATATGCTTGGCTATGTCGGGTGAACCATGATAAACTACGCTTAATAGATTTGCCTACTTTCCTCGACTCAACTGCGTCAATATAAGGTCAACTTGGACTAACATGAAAACGGCAAGCTGGGCTAAGCTTAATTAGGATTTGCTTAAATGAACTTACTCATGCTGGCTTTATTACGAGATACCATGCTCAACTAGATTTAATCAGTTTCGGCTACACTTACTTTGGCTTAACAAGGCACATCTAAGCTTAACATGGCTTAAAGCGACAAGACGAGCTGGGTTGAGAAACTTAATCATGTATGCTTAGCTTCACAGGTTCTACGATGCTTAGTTAGGCTGATTGACCGGTGTAAAAAGCGACGCGCGCACGGCGCTTGAGCCGGCCCCGCCGCAGCCGCTTCGTAAAACAACGGCGCAGATTAGATGGAGCAACGAAAGCGACTCCCAGATGACGTTTTGTCTACTAGTGCCATAACCACGTCAGACAGAGCGACATGAGAGGCCATCTGATATGTAGGGACGCGCATGCGCACCGCTGCTTCAGTGGCGCTCTCGACAGCAGGCGCAGCGTCGGTAGATGGCGCGTCGATGCATTCTGCCACGCGATCCCGTGGTCCGTATACTTTTGCACGCGCCTGTACGTGTGAGTATAATCGCGTACATTTATGATCGCAGATTCTTTGTGCATGTCAGCGGTTTTCGTCGCGATAAGTTGACGAGGAATGTATCGCCGTCACTTCATCGATTGAGCTACTGCCAAAGATATTAGACTGCACGAACTTTTCTTTACAGCTCCTTATATTTGAAGAGTTGCAAGACTAAAACAAGCTCTGAAACAAGCTCTTATATGGCAAGAGAGTAAAACAACCTTTTACTCTCTCGGGGGATGCGGGAGTGAGACAGGCACTTTACTCTCTTTCGCCAGGAGGAGTGAAATGACTTTTCACTCCTCCTGGCCAAAAGAGAGTAAAGCGCCTCCCTGAGAGAGAGTATAATGAGATCTGTGGGAGTAACACAGCTCTATAACTCTCACTGCAGGAGTTTCAGTTTTTACAGTGTACGCCAAGATAGCGTCTGTTAGGTGGATGCTTGTTGTTAAATCGAGCATCGGTACCGTTGGTGCTGTAGCTGTTAGAATCTTATTTGCATATAAATGAATCCTATTGCATGTAATGGAAACTTATATTCACGAGATCCTTCAAATCGCCGAAGTGTGAAAGCCACGAGAGGCAAAGCAACCCGCCATTCTTGCATTCTTCAGACTTCGTAACGAAGCACCGCACAAGAGGAACTTCGATAATGACTCTAGAGCGGCATCAGCATGTGTGCCAAAGACGCCGCACGCATTGTAGTACGCGGCAAAGGAGAGTGGCTAAGTGCCGAGTGTCATGGCACTGACAAAACTAAAAAAAACGATTAAACGAAAATTCGGCTGGGCGCAGATGTTCGCGCGCTTGTCTGTCGAGACGACGCGAGCGCCACTTCGTAACTCTGCTCAGCCAATATATAGGGATGCTCGGAGCTTATCGCCTATCCTCGATGGAAAACCCTTGCCGAAAGATAAGATAATGTCACGGCCTTTAGTTTTATTCCGGTGACTTAGTGGCAGCAGTATCAGCTTGAGAAGCTCGAGCTCAGCCAACGTTTATGCTTCGCACGGTGGTGTTTCTATAGCAGTATCTTGTACCTTAAGATACACGATACATTCTTCAATGTATCGGAAATACAGATACAGATACTTGTTTTGCGAGACGTATACCCAAAAAGTATCTAAGATAGTATCGAAGATACATATATTTTCGATACTGCCCAGCACTGGCGTCGCGTCGACCGATCCTCAGCGGCGGGCTCGCGAAGCCGAAGCAAAACGGGCGCGTTGACATCGCATTCTCAAACTTCAAGCAGCAACCTTTGCAGCAAGATCCATTAACTTTATACTTTACGGACCACAAGGCCGTTATACTCAAGGGAAAACGTTCCCCTGAGCTTAAAGTCATATATGACGAGTAACAACATGAGGGGAACCTCGAATAGAAGGACCATGAACAGTGATGAAGAAAATAAAACATTTACAGAAATCTAAGTCGACGCATGGCTGATTCGCATACTACTCAGGGTTACCTTTACGGGGAGATGGCGGGATTTTTGTATCGTTACGAAGCATGTTTGAAATGTCCTAGTTGAAAAATTTATCTTTGGCAGTTGTTATTTCAGTTCTGCATAAGTACGCGTGCTCGTGCTAAAGCCTCCAGTATTCCTCATATGTTTCCCTTCCCCGAATTTTCCGTTTCAGTGTATATTTGCGTGTTTTTACAATAAACCAGCAGTAGTCCCGTGTACTTTCTTGTCCGTGTCTACTTCGCGCTGTTTTTAACTATGGCTACCAGGGGTGTGAGAATACTAAATTTTCGTAAGAAATAGAATACGAATTCGGCTCGAGTATTATGCGACTAGCATTCGAATAGTAAGGCAACACCTTTCAATAGAGCCCTACATTTCAAGAACATTTCGTTTGAAACAAATACTCACAACTTTAAGAAAAGAATATTACGGGTGCTTTTAATCATCATAACGTACCACATTTATGAAAACTGAGGTGGTGGTGGTAAACATTTTATTCAAGAAATTCACAAGAGAACTGCTGTGTGCCTGAGTGGCAGTCCCTAGTCCGGGACGCCATTGGAGATGGCCGCTGCCCGGGCGCGCGCCACCAAGGAGCGTTGCGCATCGAAGGTGGAGCAGCCGAGCAGGTACTCCTCCCAAGCCTCTCTAGTTGGGATGGGGAAGGGGGTAAGCCCGGGAAGGAGGTAAGCCCGTGCGATGCAGCGACTAGAGCCTGCGAGGTATTTGTAACTTAGGCTTAGAATACAGGAGTGACCATATCCATTGTAAGCCCGGGAAGGAGGTAAGCCCGTACGATGCAGCGACTAGAGCCTGCGAGGTATTTGTAACTTAGGCTTGAAATACAGGAGTGACTATATCCAATGTAAGCCCGGGAAGGAGGTAAGCCCGTACGATGCAGCGACTAGAGCCTGCGAGGTATTTGTAACTTAGGCTTGAAATACAGGAGTGACTATATCCAATGTGCTATTTTGCTAATAATATGCAGTGCTGAACGGAGCACCACGCATATAGCTAAATATGTCATGAAGCAGATAAATCACTTATCGCAGTGTGCGCCTTCGCACCAAAACCAGCTAGCCATCAAAGTTTAATGCTGTAATTGCAAGAACAATTCGCACAGACACAACACTTCTCTCTGGGGTTATTACACACGTGTGCAAAAATTCCGCCTCTGCAGCAGAGTGCAGCCGTAGCCCCTTCCTTCAGTTATTGCAAGACAGAAACAGGAAGTTACTGTTGCAATGCACAATGTTTAAAGCAAAAAAAAAGACCCCTCTCTGTTCCAACGTTTTGTTCCTTTGGAATTTTCACATCGGTGCTCAATATTCGAAAAGTATTCGAAAAATATTCGGTGTTTCGAATATGCGCTATTCGATTCGTTATTTGAAATTTTCGAATATTCCCACAACCCTAGTATCTACCAAGTTAATTAGACGACCCCAAGATCACCAAGACGTAGGCGGATAGATAGATAGATAGATAGATAGATAGATAGATAGATAGATAGATAGATAGATAGATAGATAGATAGATAGATAGATAGATAGATAGATAGATAGATAGATAGATAGATAGATAGATGCGGTGAAAGTGCGTTTGGTTCGCTAAGAAATGCTTCTTATTTAATACATTTCCGACAAAAATGCCTGTCGCACAAATCAAGCCCACTATAATTAAACATGCCAAAACGGTCGTTTACGATTAGTGTAAATGTACTTTCTTTCTCTCGTTTTCACATGCAAATGACGTACGCTGACTTGTCCTGACCACTTCCCGAATAAGCATCGTTAACTGCAGTTATGTTGGGGATCGCGAAAGAGGTTCCGCCATTGGTTCCGACGCCATACCACGTCTACTGAAAGCAATTGAAGGCGTTTGAAGTGCAACCTAGATCAGAGCAAAACAAAAATGGGCATGAGTTACTTCCTTATTTTTCTCAGCGGAGCTGTTTAAGCTGACCGTGCAGAGCGAACAGAAAACTATCATCCTCATGAATCGGCACTCGCTCTCTTCTTTCTCTTCTTCATCTTCTGATTTGCCCCCAGAGCACGTACGCCGGTTTGTCCGGCGTGGGATGCAATAACTTTGATGGGCGAGAGAACGAGTGCAGAAAAAGAGAAAAAGTTAGAAAGACAGAGAAACAAAGAGACAGAGAGACAAAGATGCACAAAGAAACAGACACAAAAAAGAGAGAGCAAGACAGGAAGAGAGAGAATGAATGAGATAGTAAGAGAGTGGAAGCGAGAAATATTGAGCGAGAAAGGGAAGAAAGAGAAAGAAAGATAGGAACAGCGAGAAAGGGAAAGGAATAGAGAGAGAGAGAAAGACAGAAACAGAAATAGAGACAAACAAAAGAGATAGGAAGAACAGAGAAAGAGAAAAAGAGAAATAAACAAGGCAGGCCGCCTAGCTCAGCACTTCCTTCAGGCATGACACAACTAGTGCGAAGCTGCCTTAATATTTTTAAAGAATAAAAAAATGTGCAATCCTATGGCACATTGCTAGCAAAGTCTGGCTTGGTACACTAAAAAAATTACACCATCTCCCGCTAAAGGGGACCATGAGGCGATGCGAAGCCGGAGCACTTGCACGATCGCGTTCCGTTGGCGTTCGTTGGGCATGCTACCGACCTCGCGTCGTGGAACGCGAAGAGGGACGCTACGCGCGTCGTATCTTCCATCTAGCCTGGCCGTTAATTCTCACAGGGCGAGCGGGGAACGCGGTCGACATGCGGGCGAGAGGGGGGCAGCGTAGGCGAGGAGAGAGAAGGGGAGGGGACGCGCATGCGCTCGAGCTCATCGCGGCGTTGCACACTAGAGAATTTCGGCATGTCTAGCCCGCGTTTCAGAGGAAGAGTGGAAAGGGGGAGGGGAGAGGGAAAGTGGAGAGGGGGAAAGGGTGAGTGGAGAGGAGGTGTGTGGAGAGGGTATGCGCATGCGCAGTAAGGGTGGTCACGCCGCACACCACCACCACCACCACCACCACCGGATTGAGCTCCGCCTTAAGATACTTCGCATCTAAAAAATAAGCACCGAGTCTATGATGCTGGCGTCCGCTTGTACCAATAAAGGAGAACGCAAGTTCGCCTTTTCTTGTGTGTCCAAGGGGCTGGAAACCGACCTGAACGTGTCGCAGGACACTGGTGATAGTGGAAGAATTGTGGATTGTAGTGACCGAATCGAACATTCTTTTCGCGTTTCGCATGGGGCTCGCATTTTTAAATTGCGTTTGCAAGAAAAAAAAATAACGCCAGGCCTGCGCTGAAACCGCAGCACAGTCACAGCGAAAGCTGGAAGAGCGGCGTTTCTAAAGCACCGTTGTAAGCTCTCGTGGGGCTACTAATACAAGTACACTAGCAAGGTACCCACTACGCCATAAATCACAATTTTTGTGAAGTTCGGAAGCACCTACTAAGCCATTATCTGTCATTCTGCGGAGAAGCGAGGCACCAGCTACACGTCTGTAAGCATTATGTGCACTTTGTTGAAGCGACGACTGATGCCGATTAAGAATTATGGCTCAACCCTTTGTAATGGGTTGGAAGCTTTAAACGGCCCACCACTTATGTAATTTGCATTAGGTGACGCCCGGTCGCTATGTCCCTCTCCCGCCATGCTGTATAACATACGTTGACGTGGGAGAGAGAGGTGGGGGGGGGGCGAAGAACTTTACTGAGACCCCGAGGAAATGGATCATGCGCTTATGGGCTTCCTTGGCAACTAATACAAGTGCACTTGCGAGGAGCCCACTATGCTATATATCATTGTAATTTTTGAGAAGTAGGAAAGCAGGCATTATGGCATTTTTCGTCATTCTACGGAGAGTCGTGGTACCTGTTAAACGCATGTAAGGCATTATGCGCTCTTTGTTGAGGCTGTGCCTGATGACGATGAAGAATTATGGCGGAGCCCTTTGTAATGGGTTGGAAGCATTCAACAACCCTTCTCGTTGTCCAATTCGAATTGTGTGACGCCTGGTTACAGAATTCGCGTTGTGCGACGCTTGGTGCTTATTTTACTCTTCTACCACGCTATATTGCATATATTAATGTGGTTCCCTCCCGATATGAAGCCTGTATAGGACCTTTTGCAAAGCAGTTTCAAGCACCGGCATGGCTCAGAGGTTGAGTACTGGGCTCCCACGCAGAGGGCCCAGGTTCGAACCTCTTTCCATCCTGGAACTTTTTTCTTATTTCGTTTTTTTTTCTTATTTCGAGCGATAGTGGTTACGGACACCGGCGGCGGACAACTACGGCGCCAAAAATGGCCGGTGAAATGATCTCATAACAGCTTTCGCTGTAGAAAGCCACACCGCGTCCCCAGGGACGAGCCTTGGTAATGCACGAATATGTCTGTAACCTACAATCATCTTCAGCGCCACGGAACACAAACACGCAGATTTTTGTCGATTTTTGCCTGAACTTGAATCTTTCTCAGGTAGTAATAGAACCTACCTGGGTTACCGAAGAAGGTGCTAACGTCCTTGATCTTGTACTAACCGATTTCCCCGACAGTCTTTCATCCATTAGCTGTTTACCTGAAATCAGTGATCATAAACCCATCAATGCCGTTTTCTCATTCACTCCGCCAGTACGAAATACCTTCGAGAAAACAATACGTGTCTACGAGAAAGATAATAATCTTTTAAAATTTATTTGTTAATACTGTCAACCCTCACAGAGGGTCATAACCGAGAGGACAATACAATTGCATGCATAAAAAATGTTAAACAATGAAAACAGGTATTTTCTTAAATAACAATTCAGAATTCGAAATAACAATTAAAAATTCACTGTCATTCTTCAAAAGATTTACAATGAACATGAGTTCGCTTACATCATTTGGCATTGAAACAAAAAATTATATTGAACAATCTCGTAAATGCGCCTCTACAGCATTTTAGAAGTCGGTGACATCGTTTAAAACAGCAATAGCGTTTGGTAGTTTGTTCCACATTTCTACGACATCTGGAAAGAAAGAATATCGAAAGGTGTCAGTATTTATTCGGTATGGTTTTATGACGCAATCGTGGTTAGTTCGGGGGTTTCTTTTGCCTGGGGCGTGTAAATATTTGAGCTTATCAATCTTATGTAGATCGTGGATTATCTGGAAAAATACCTTCAGTCTATATTTTTTTCTCCGTAGTTCAAGAGGATCTAAGTTGCATCTCTGTAACATCAACGTGACCGATGCTTTCCTTCGGTACTTTGAACAAATAAAACGCCGCCAGTCTCTGTATTCTTTCCCGCTTCTTCTTAAGGGTCACTTGATGGTGACACCAAATAACGTCTGAATATTCTAGTATCGTCCTAATGAAGGTGGTGAGATGATTCACGGTCACTGACCAAGTCGGATGAGATGATCTGACGTTTCGGAACCGCATACGGGTTCCTTGTTCACTGAGCAGGACTCGAAGTCGTTGTCGATTAATCGACAACGACTTCGAGTCCTGCTCAGTGAACAAGGAACCCGTATGCGGTTCCGAAACGTCAGATCATCTCATCTCGACTTGGTCAGTGACCGTGAATCATCTCATCCAATGCCTGACCAGACGAACTTTCGTCGAACTCTTGACTAATGAAGGTGGTGTATGCAATATGTTTTACGTCACCCGATGCATGTTCTAGTTTTTTCCTGAATATGTTAGACTTTTTAGAGGCTGTCGTGCAGACGTTACCCATAGATTAACGAAGCCATGGCTCCATTCTTTCCTGCATTACAGTCAACCTCTCATAACATTCCGCAGGTAGCAACTGGACGCGCTTCGAAAGTAAGCTAACTGAACTAACAGACTTGTTCCGAAAATTACTTTTTGTTTCTCTCAGCAAAAGTCATAGTTTACAACAGCCCTAAAACGCTTGCAAAATAGAAAAAAAGCGCCTTGATCACACCGTTAAGAAAAGTGGGCACACATGTGCGTGGGATACTTATTATGAGGCAGAAAAGAACTACCCGCATGCACTGCGTCAGGCCAAACACACATTTTACCATAGCGACCTACCAAACCTATTAATTACAAATCCAAAAGAATTTTGGAAAGTTGTTAACCCTAGTGAGATAAACGCCATTCAGATAACAAACGAATCAAACGAAATCCTTAGTGATGCCGATTGCACAAACGTGTTCAACTCCGCCTTTGCAAGCGTCTTTACCTACGAGTCAAATGCACCTCCCGCTTCACCGCCGATTTGTGCAAGTTCTGCAATGCCAGCTATCACCTTTAATGTGAAGGGAATTGCTGCTATCATTGACAAAATGAAGTGTTGATGTTCCTCCGGTATGGATTAATGCGAAAATCTTGAAAAACACAGAGTGCATTACCGCAGCCTATTTATCTTTGCCATTCACCCAGTCTCTTTCTTTAGGTCTTCTCCCAGATGACTGGAAAGTTGGGAAGGTCAATCCAGTTCACAAATTAGGTAACAAAGACTCCCCGCTAAACTACCGTCCCATCTCGTTAACAAGCATCCCTTGCAAAATCATGGAACATGTCATGTGCTCTCATCATCAACTTTCTTGACTCGAACGACTTTTTTCATTCCGCCCAGCATGGATTCCGCAAAGGTTTATCTGTGAAACACAGCTTGCCATATTTCTACATGACAATCATACTAATCTTGATATCAATGCACAAACTGACGTAATCCTCCTGGACTTCTGCAATGCCTTTGATAAGGTTCCTCACAAGCGCCTATTATTGAAGCTAAGAAGAACTTTATTACTGAATTTCTTAATAACCGGTTTCAATCCGTAATTAAAAATAATCACCTATCTAACTCAGCACTAGTAACATCTGGCGCCCTCAAGAATCGGTTCTTCGCACCTTATTATTCTTAATATATATTAGGCTTACCTTCACACGTCTCTTGTAACATTAAGATGTTTGTGTATGCCTGTGTCATTTATCGCACTATATATAGCACCCACAATCAAATTGCCCTCCAGAAAGATCTAGATAACGTAGCTACATGGTGCGATGATTGACTAATGACCCTAAATACAGATAAATGTAAAGTGATGTCATTTTCTCGCAGTACTAATCCCATAGAACTTTCTTACAAAATTAAAAGCACACCTCTCGAGAATGTACATTCTTATAAATATCTAGGAATCACTCTTTGCAACTGTCTGCCCTGGCATGCTCATATTTGTATTATCATATCATCGGCAAACCGAACGCTAGGTTTTCTTAGGCGTAATCTTTATGAGGCCCTACGAAATGTGAAATTACTGGCCTATCAATCACTCGTGAGACCCATCTGGAACTCACAGCAGTCATGTCTTATCGACTTTCTTGAAGTTCTTCAGAATTGCGCTACTAGATTCATTCACTCAAAATACTCATATAATATCAGCATTTCATCACTTAAGACAGAGTCTGGTTTAGTTCAGCTTTGTGATCGTCGACGTACTTCCAGTCTTGTGCTCTTTCACAAGTCCCTTTACAGCACCCTTAATCAAGCACCATATATCGTGCCCGCTGCACGCATTTCTCACTGCACCAATCATCCGCAGCAGGTCACACGCCCACGTCCCAGAACTACTCACTTCTCTGCCTCATTCATCCCACGAACTGCAGAAGACTGGAACAGGCGTCGTGCTGACATTGCCGCCATGTTCTGCCCGTCCTTGTTTCAAGATCATGTAATTAATCAATATGAAATTAATTAATGTCTGAATCATGTGAAAAAAAATCACGCCATATGCACGAAGTGAATGATGATTGAGGAGCTGGCTCGGAGATAATCGGGTAAACGGTGAATGCTCCGTACAATTTCTCTACCATCATATGAAGACGTGACATATACGTTGTTATATAAATGTATATGGAGAATGTTTTATTAATTTACAGTTTTGATCAACTATATACACAATTTATAATTGTATACTTATTGATGAAGTATATATACAAGAAATATCTAAGAGCGTCTGATTCTCCACTGTCGACACTGGCAGAAGCAGCGCTCCTAATGTTCTTTCAATTTGAAAACTGCCCTCGAGACGCGCACGACAAAGTGGCCCTAAAAATAGCTGTCCGATGCTCGCCTGGCTGTCGACCGCGTTCCCCGCTCGCCCTGTGAGAATTAACGGCCAGGCTAGAGGGAAGCCACGACGCGCGTAGCGTTCCTCTTCGCATTCCACGAAGCTTTGAATGGATGGATGCAGGTTACGGCGCGGGACTTCGCCCCAGGTTAAGAACCTGGCGAGCCAGCCCGTAAAGTTAACCCATCCCTTATGTCACCTTCGGGAGGCTTTTAATGTAAATAAACTGAACTGAACTGAACCGATAAGTAGCTGCATGGAATTTACACTCACAACCTCCGCATGTCTCATGCAAAGCTCTCCCATTGGGCTGAGAACACTACAAGGGGCATGCAGAGGTTGTGAGTTCATATCCCCTTTATATGGCAAACAGCATTTTCCTTCATTGCGCCTAATAAATAAAAGTGCCCTGAAAGAAAGACAAGTAGGTCAACCATGCTTATTTGGCTTAGCGGTCCACCACTGGCGTATCCTGGGGGTGGCACACCGGGCACGTGCCCCTCCCGACATTTCTTTCTGCCATGCCACAGTGAACAAAAAATGACGCTCGACCACACTTTTCTGCGGCGTCCCCACTGCGGCCTAAGGACGTACCGTCGCTCAAATAAATGTCCTGCCTACGCCGCTGCGGTCCATCACCCCCCTAATCTTTAAATGGGGAACGCTTGGTATAGCCAGTGGGAAACGTAAAATGGCGTACGGAAAACTGTGGCAGATGCAGGAGCATAGGCTTTGAAAGTTTCGCTTGAGTGCAAAAAAAAAGTAGCCAGAGGAATAAAAACAAAGAATTCGGCAGATCCCACGTACCGTGGGAGTCGATGTTATGCGAAGCATGCGCCGGGTAGGTGACTGTGGCCTAACTTTTTTTACTTAGCGACACGTTACAAAATGACGCTAAGTTTTGTATAAATTTTATACGCATATATATATATATATATATATATATATATATATATATATATATATATATATATATATATATATATATATATATATATATATATATATATATATATATATATGTTGAAGAGCCGCATATGTGTTATATAACCAGTTGTTTACGGTTGGGTAACGCTGCCAATGGCAACGTGGGTATTACCAACACCAGAAGCGGTAAGCTGATATGTAGTGCTTATACTTGTCTCTTATGATGGAGAACGCATGCGCGTTTCACGAACCCGTGTGCATGTGTGCAAGAAGTTCTTGACAGTTCTTGAACAAGGGCATCATCACCATGATCAGTGAGCACATGCTGGTCATGACTTGTTGTAGGAACCGGTCGTGATCGTGGTGACGAGGGGTCCATGTGTAGTGAAGTGTGTGGTATAGTAGAGCTGTTGGAATTCGTGGATGCCTCGATCATTTCGTCGAGAAATTGTCTGTCGACAGAGCCGGCGACATGTTGGAACCTGAAGCCACCCTTCGCGTTGGTGAGGTATAGGCCGTCGAGGCTGGTAGGCCTGGATAGTGCTACGCAGACCGACATCAGTGGATGGTGTTTGTCGTATTCGTAGACTATCTTGGCGTATGTGGCCTACGTAGCCTAGTCTACAAAGCGGCTGTCGATCAATCTGGCATCTTTCTCGGTCAGCATGAGGGCATCGCCCAGCCTCGTGAGAAATGAAGAGGGCACTGCGTCGTTCTGGTGGAAGAGGTGCACCTTACGCTGCGGTGATGTGGATATCATATGTAACTTTCGTTAATGTATTCCTCCGGGGTCGAGCAATGCTTCAATATAGCTTGCTGAATCATAAAAATACAAACATAATGTTTATTAGACTGCTATAAAAGCCGAGCGAACACTGCAACTACAGACGTTAATCTGATATGACGCCTGTATCGTTGGAGTACACATCGTAGGAGTATCATGTAGTGTTTATTGCTTTCTTGTAAAATTAGATAGCCAGCACCACAACCACAATTGACGTTGCACCGATATTACGCCCGCGTAGGCTGTTTTTCCAAACCAGTTTGTAGACCTGGCGTGGCTCAGTGGTAGAATACCTGATTGCCACGCAGAATGCTTGGGTTCGATTCCTGCTAGGATCCTAATTTTCATTTTCATTATTTCCATTCCTTGAGTCAACGCTGCCGACGTTGGTTTTCCTTAACGCTCTAGCGTTTAGGTTACCAATATCTGTTCTCGCCGTTCCTGGGTAGATATAAACTGTCAATCACCTGTGGCGCATACCTGTACACCGCGGCCCGTGGTAAACGGGTATGTGCCACACGTGTCTTGTGGAAAGGGTTTGATGATGTACGCGACAGGATTTTAGAGTTATTCATGTCAGGACCCGGCAATCATATTCGTCAAATCCTCTTACCCTCCCATGCAAATTTTGGTCTACACCAAGTTAAGGAGGCGATCATGAGAGCCCCCAGACGTAGGCGGCTAGATAGATAGATAGATACGTAGATAGAAACGCTCAAAGTGCCAGAGGTTCGCTAATAAATGCTTCGCATTTAAAAGCACTTTAGTGGTGGTGGTGGTGGTGACGCAGCAGCAGGCTTTGCGCAGAGGCAGTGTCGCATCCAATGAAGTTATAAAAGCACTTTATATAAAATGCAAGATATATACATTCATCATGTGCAGTCTACATAACCGAAAAGTTATTTCTCGGAACAAAATTTACAGGGGCACACAAGTTATCTTTGGTAATTTTATACAGATCATGCATTGTTCTTTTTTTTTCAAGTCAGTTTGAATTCTGTCTACGTGGAATCGGTAATTGTGGCTTTAGAAGTTTGTCAACCAGAATTGGCGTTTGCGAAAATGTAGACAAGTAGGTGAGGTTTTTCATTTAGTAGATGAGCAGCCATACGACGATAGCGCCCTCAAGGTTCCTTTTTTTAACATGGATTGTTTCTTCTTGGGGCCTCCACATACCGATGTTTGCTCCTGGAGGGCCTTCACAGGAGGTGCTCTAATTCCTCGTTTCGTCGGTAGCCCAGCCTGTAATTAGAAAGGTCAAAGGCTTGAAAGAATCAGGTTATTAAATTCATGAAATGCAGCCGTGTACTGTGTGTTTTCCTTGCAGTATGCTTATGCTCTCCTAACGCATCACAGAGGAATATCATTCCTGTAAATGACTATGTCAAAAATGACTAAAAACTCCTTTCTCCTTTCTCGCAGAAGAAGTTTTTTCTCAATTTGTACAATATTCCTAGCGTATGTAAGACAACTTGCGCCTGTCTGCAGATACATACTTGTGCATAATTCCTGTGTGCAGGAGTATTTCAAAAATTTCCGACCCAAAATGATGACAAAATGGCTTGACAGTCAGCCTTTGGGCTGACTGTCAATATGGGTTGCAGCTAGCGTACTTTGAAGAACATACCGCTGTGAGTATTCGTGCATTTGCTGTCACTACCGACAAACTTCGCTACTCTCTGACCACTCGTCACAGTTCAACAGCATGATCAACAAGTCGATCCCCTCGTCCGAGCAACGCGTGCTCCACGAGCTTCTTGTGCGCTATGCTTCCGTCTTCGACTTTGCACAACTTGAGCGTCTGCCTTCACAACCGCAGTCCCACGTGCACCACTGCATCAATACTGGGGCGGCGGCCCCCATTCGACATAAGCCGTACCGCGTCTCTCCCACGAGAGGAAGGTGATCGAAGACCAAGTTAAGTACAGGCTACAGAAAAGTGTCATCCAAGAGTCCTGTAGTCCTTGGGCAGCCCCAGTTACACTGGTCAAGAAAAAAGATGATTCGTGACGATTCTGCGTAGACTATAGACTCCTAAACGCAGTAACGAAAAAAAAGAATGCGTACCCGCTTCCACGAATAGAGGGTGTCATAGACTGCCTACATTCCGCTTCGTACTTCTCATCTGTCGACTTGCGCTCAGGCTACTGGAAAATACCTATGAACCGACAAGACAAAGAGAAGACCGCCTTCATTACGCCGGATGGCCTCTTTGAGCGCAAATGCAATGCCCTTTGGTTTGTGTAATGTTCCCACAACCTTCGAGCGATTCATGGACACGATTCTTCGCGGTCTCCGATGGGAAATATGCATGTGCCACCTCGACGAAGTGGTCATTTACGGCAAGACATTCCACGAGCACAACCAACGGCTTGAAGTTATTCTGGACTGCATCCGCCGTGCGGGACTGATCCTTAACTTGAAAAAGTGCCACTTTGGCGAGCGTCAAACGCTTGTCCTTGGTTTTTTTCTCGACAAGGAAGGTATCCGTCCCGACCCTCAGAAGCTTGCCGCCGTCCGTGACTTCGAGCAACCGAAGGCAGTGAGAGACCTCCGCAGCTTCCTTGGCCTGTGCTCTTTATTTTCGCCGTTTCATGAAGGACTTTGCACGTCTACCTTATCCACTCACGTCTCTGCTTCACAAGGACACACCCTTCGCATGGACTGCTGAGTGCGAGCCTACGTTCAGCGAGCTAAAATTTTTACTTACTTCTGCTCCAATTTTACGCCATTTTGATCCTGAGGCACTAACTGAGCTTCACACAGATGCTAGTGGTGTGGGCATTGGAGCGGTACTTGTACAGATACATAGTGGACGCCAACAAGTCATCGCCTATGCAAGCCGTACATTCACAAATGCAGAACGGAACTATACCGTCACCGAAATGGAATGCCTCGCGGTCGTGTTCGCCGCTCAAAAGTTTCGGCCATACCTGTACGGCCGTTCCTTCAGGATAGTCACCGACCGCCATTCACTTTGCTGGTTGGTTGGACTACGCGACCCCACAAGCCGGTTAGTTCGCTGGTCATTACGGCTGCAAGAATACGACTTTTTCTTCACATACAAGAGTGGTCGCTGTCACACCGATGCTGACTGTTCATCTCGACTTCCGCCAGCAAGCACCCGAGATGGGGAGGATGACTTGGACGAATAACTTTTCGGAATATCCCCGGAGTTCCCGATGACGCGGCCTTCAAGCGTGAACAGGAGCAAGACCCTTGCGTAAGGACTCTTCTTGATACCGCTCGGTCAGCAGCACGGAGTACACAATTCACCATATCCGCAGGTTTACTGCACAAGAAGAACTATTCCGTTGAAGGTGCTCCACTCCTCCTCGTCGTGGCCCAGAACCTTAGACCCGAAATACTTCGCGCCATGCACAATGACATCACATCAGGTCACCTAGGCTTTTCTCGGACGCTGCACCGAGTTCGTCAGCATTTCTACTGGGCCAAGCTCTGGAAGACAACAAAACAGTACGCGCCAGCTGTGCTCTTTGCCAACGTCACAAACAACCAAAAACGCAGCCAGTTAAGCCGCCACCGCTTCCCTTTGAAAAGATCGGCGTTGACTTGCTTGGCCCCATTCCCTAGGTTATCTACTGGGTGTCGCTGGATTGTAGTGTGTGTGGACTACCTGACGCAATGTACTGAGACGGCAGCGCTCACTCCTGCTACTGCAGCTGTCGTCTCATTCTTCCTGCTGCATTAGTCATTCTTCCTCACGGTGCTCCACGTGTTGTGATTAGTGACCGAGGACGGCAGTTTAAACGAATGTTGTTGAGGAACTATTACGCCTTTGTGGGTTTGACTATCGGCACTCGTCACCTTACTACCTTCAAAGAAACGGCCTGATTGAGCGCACGAATTGCACCTTCACCAACATGCTTTCCATGTGTGTTCAATGACCGCAAAAATTGGGAGTCTATTTTGCCATTTGTTACGTACGTATACAACACGGCGAAGCACGAAGTCACCGGGTATGCGCCTTTCTTCTTGCTCTACGCTCGCCATCCCCAAAGCTTTATCGACGCGATACTTCCCTGGTCTCCACACGAAGACTTCTCAGTAGCCCGGACTTATGCCGTGCCGATGAAGCTCGCCGATCGGCCCGTCTCAGGACTATTTCGTCACAAGGTCGAGCTAAAACTCGTTATGACGCTCGAGACACGTTTGTCACATTTGCTCCTGGAGACTTTGTTTTGCTTTGTACACCTGTGCGGAAAAAAGGATTATACACGAAGTTTTCGTCTAGGTATACTGGACCATACGTCATATTGAGAAGTTTGAGTGACGCCACGTCAAAGTGACCTCTGGCAACCAGCGTCCCTTAGAACCCAAGCAGCGCAGGTTGCCCGGCTGAAGCATTATCACCATCGGGGTACGTAACTCGCTCGGAGAGCTTCGTCTGCACCCGGGAAACTATCGCGCTGCATGAGTTCGCTGGAGCCAAGAAGAAGAGGACTTAGAAGGTCGCGCGAGCAGCGAGCCGTTGTGGGGCTGACCGTCCCTGTCCTTGCGATGCACTAAGCATTTCTCATTATTCTCATCTTGTAAATAAGTCGATTCCATCGTTATATTATAATTCGCTCGACGCCGTGAAGGATTATACTCCGTCGTAGGTGCTTCTGGGCTTCAGGCTTTTTTTTCAGGCTTTGCCCCAGCAAGCACACCTGTCGCGGCCTGGTCATCGCCTCTGCGGCAGCACTCCTGCCGTATGTCATTTGCCGTGGCTGTGTGGCAGACTAACTGGCTGTGTGGCAGAACCACAAAATGAAAGAAAATAAGGAATTGGGCTACCGATAACGGAGAGTTAACATTTGGCACAGACTAGAGGCCGGCGCACTGCAGGGCCAATTGCGCGTGTCGAGCTGGACACCCTACCGACTTGATAATCGTCGCTTCCGCAGCTACGTGGCCCTGAAGTACATATCTATTTCATAAAGAATCTGGTTGGTAATGAAAGAGAGCTAACAACACTTGGACAGGCCTGGGTTTGCATACGGACAGGTACACTGCAGGGCGCGATGCTTGAAGAGCCGGCAGTCGAGTGCGGGTGCTTGATCCTTAGAGCCGCTGCACCTCATTTATGGATGTAGTTCGTTACGCCCACAACTGAAATTTTGCAAGTGAGCACAAGCATAGTTCGTTCACAGACAAGCAGATTGAGTTGATAGATTGCGGGACTGAGTGTTTAGTAATTCAGAGTGCGCAGATGCTGCGTAGAAGAGCGAAATCACATTTCAATGCGTTGGTGCTCGCCGCGTGTCTCGCCTGTTGTCACCGCTTGCGTGAGCGTTTCTAGGCAACCCAGTGAATGACCGGAGTCCTTAACGCAGCTTCTTACCGCGTAGCCCTCTTACACGTTGTTAGAGCTTTACTCCTAACGGCAACGTTATAAATGACATTATAAACAAAACGTTGTCCAAACATTAGCGCTCACTATAAACCGAGATGGTGCACAGTCACCTTTCGTGCCTCATGATTCTGGAACTAATTGTAGCTCTTCTTTTTTTGAAATATCGCGAATAAGCTTCCCGATTGGCTGCCGCTGAAGTGGATTTTTCTCGATTTGCGGCTCACGGAGAAGGCCGAAATTTCGCTCACAACCAACGCCGCAGCCACCAAAACCAACGCTGACACCGGAATTTCTGGGAAACGAGATCTTTAATGCTATCGTGTTAACATTGACCCGCAAGAAACTGTCGACATTCAGCTATATTGATATACACGTGACAGCTTGCATAAATTGGGCCACCGATACAATACCGTATAATAAAAAAAACCATAGCCACAGAATAAACGACGACAAAACAACAACAAAAGATGACGGTATTCCTGTGTTCGCGCCAGTGATGTGTTCTTGTCTTATCCTAGTTTATTTGGCTCTGCGGTTGCTTCCGACTCAAGTCGCAGACCGGTTCACCCAAGAGAACTTTTTACAAAGTCACTTATGGAACTATAAATGTTAATCTCCCTCTGCGCCATGATTCGCCTCTACTTTTCAATATCGCCATCCTCAACTAACTTCTTGCTATAGAAAACGCTTGGAATATGCTTTGTCTTGTTGATATCTACATTTCAGAGATCTGATTCAATCACTTCTGCTAGTATCTTTCTAATCGCAGTTTGCAATGCAGGTATGCATGTGATAAAATCTAGCATTAAATGGTTACGATCGATAAGGGACAGAACGAGAACCAACTTTAATGAAGTGAGGCTTCTTGGTTACTGTGTGTGGAGCCCATCTCTGAGGGCCTCAATGACAACTGCGGCTCGCCGGGCCTGGTCAACGGTCGCCAATCGGCTTCCCAAGTCCAGCTCGGAGAGTCACGTCTGAATCGTATCTTGGGCGCCGAACGCTACACGTGTGCCACGCAAGCGCGTCGTATGTGTTGAAAGTTCTACTCAAACAGCTTATCTGTTAGCGGCATAAGGACACGCCCCCTTTCGAAATCCTATGTATGTACACGCGTGCAATAAAGACTGTTCTGTTTTTCCCGACTGCCCGGCGCATCATGTTTGATTTCCTGGACGCTGCGATACATGGTATCAGAAGTGGGGTCGTGTATCCGAGCACAACTTTGATCTTCGACGGGCAGTGCAGCAGGGATTACGCAATAGATTCATTCAGGCCGCCTGGTCCGTTAAGCACGACGCGGGAAGCAAGCAAGAATTGTAGTGATTTATGCAGAGATTCGAGCTTTTCCTTGCGGCATCGGAAACGAATGACAGGCAACGATCAGTGTCGTCGAAGACAGCGCTCCTTTTCAGTGTCGCAGGTGAGGATGCCATCGAGATATTTAATAAGCTGAGCTTCGCAGAAGGCGAAGGCAAGGCCGACTACGCGACGTTCATGAAGAAATTTGATGCCTACTTCATGCTGCAGACCAATGAGGTACATGAACGCTACGTATTTCGGAAGAGAGTTCAGAGCCAAGGTGAGCCATTTGAACACATCCTGCGGGACCTGAAGAAACCGGCACGAGCGTGCAATTTCGGCATGCTTCTGTATCCTATGGCCCGAGACCAGATTGTGTACGAAACCAACGATGACAAGGTTATTGAAAAGCTGCTCAGGGACTGTGAATTTACATTGCAGAAGGCTGAGCACGTCTGCAAGGCAGCTGAAACATCGGCTCCCCGCCAAGAAACCTGGGGACGAGGTCAAAAGCAAGTAGACACCGTTCGCAACGCAGGCACGAGCCCCAAAACCGCGCAAGCCTAGCTGTACAAATGCTCCAAATGCGCACGCACATATCAGCCTGGAAACCTTCGCGCGTTCGGAAGAACATGCAGAAAATGCCAAAAGAAAAACCACTTTGCGGTATGCTGCAGAGCCTCCGCCCTGGTTGGCGAAATTCAAGATCACGAAGATGACTTCAGCGTTTTAGAGGTGTCTGCAAGAGACGTAATAAGCCAACGCGATTAGACGGTTCCAATGAACGTCGACAACGTTTCAGTCAAACTAAAAGTCGATACAGGGTCTCAGGCCAACTTCCTGCCCGTTGGAATATACAATAGGATGCACCCAAGCCCTGAAATGAAGCAAAGTAGCGTGGTGCTACATTCGTACGGTGGCCCACTCAATCAAGCATCTTGGTGTCGTCCATACGGAAGCAACGCTGGGTGACCGAACTGTTCCTCTCGATTTTTTTTTTGTGGTACGCAAAGGTCGCCAAGCAATCCTGGGACTACAACCTACCGAACGCCTTGGATTGCTCTCGCGCGTTCACAGCGTATCACAGGATGGCTGCGAAGAAATCGTAAAGGACTTTCATCACTTTTTTAGTGGAACCGGCTGCGTGAAAAAAGTGTATCACATGGTTCTTCAAGACAACGCCGTGCCAGTCATTCAACCAGTTCGACGGGTACGGTTAGCCATGACAGAACCATTACGAGCTGAAGTCGAGAGAATGGAGCACGACGGAATCATCACAACAGTCACCGAGCCTACTGACTGGGTAAGTCTTCTGGTGATTGTTCCGAAAAAGAACGGGGAAATACGTCTCTGTATTGACCCTAGGAAAATCAATAAGTGCATAAAGAGGGAGCACTACATGATGCCGCGACGAGAGGCAGCCGAGTTAGCTGGTGCAACTGTGTTCTCCCGCTTAGACACCAACTCTGGATTCCCTGAATTCCCGTGGATGACTCCACCTCACGGATTTGCACGTTCTCCACTCAATTTAGTCGTTACCGCTTTTTCGGCATATCATACGCCTCAGAAGTGTTCCAAAAACGCCGAGTGAAATTTGCGAAGGCCTTCCCGGCGTAAAAATATACGTGGACGATATTCTGGTATGGGGCTCGTTGGTCGAAGAGCACCACCAACGTCTCAAATTCGTGTTGAATGCAGCTCAACTCGCCGGATTAACCTTCAACACTGATAAGTGCAGTATAGGCGTCCTGGAAATCGAGTTTGTTGGAGATGTAATCGATAAAGCCGACATCAGGCCGAGCCCGACGCTGATTAATTGTATGATGCACATGCCGACCCCAGAAGACAAGCTCGCGGTACAAAGGATGCTGGGTATCGTCCATTATTTTGGCCAGTTCCTCCCTTCATTAGCTCAAAGAACAGTGCCTTTTGAGAAGCTGGATAACACAAGATACAGTCTTCGAATGGACCGACAACCACGCGAAAGAATGGATAGAACTGTGTGACTACCTTAGCACACATCCCTTGTTGTCGGTATTCGATCTGGCCTAAGCAACAAAAGGGTCATGTGATGCATCTCGAGATGGAATCGGCGTCGCTTTGTTGCAGTGTTACAACGACACATGGAAGCCCGTGGCGTAGGCGTCGCGAGCGCTTACCGAAACCACACTTCGTCCGTGACCGAAACGCAACAGCGTTATTCTCAAACCGAAAAAGAGGCTATGGCCGTTGTGTTTGGCTGCGAAAGATTAAACCACTTCCGTCTACGGTCGCCAGTTCACTGATGAAACTGGTCACCGCCCTTTGATCGCTGTCTCCCAGAAGGCGATTGGTGACATGCCTCCGAGGTTTCAAAGATTTTTTCTGAGATTGCTGCGTTATGACATTCAATTAAAGTTTGTTCCAGGTAAGTAGCTCCTCCAGGCTGACATGCTGTGACGTGCCACAACGCAGACAGCGGCCTGCGACCTCGACAGCAGCGATGTAGAGGTACAGGCTGTTTCATACTTAGGCAAGAACCCGAAGCACATTGCGATGCGCTCCGAGTTTTTCCCTAAGTGTGAAACAGCCTGTACATGCCGTGAGTACAGTTCTTCACTTGTGATTGAGGGCACATGGAGGCGGCTAGCTACGGAAACGGCACGAGACGAACAGCTAAGAAACGTGCTGCAGGATTTAGAAGCTGCAAAATGCTTGGAGAGGCTGTGAAAACGATTGGAGCGAGAGTTCTCACACGTGAAAGGAGTCCTGCTCAAAGACTGCAAAGTGGTTATTCCGGCTAGCATGAAAAGCGAGACACTGGAAAGAATTCACCAAGGGCACTTGGGAATCGACAAGAGCAAAGCCAGGGCAAAACGACTGGATTTTTGGCCAGGAATGAACTTTGATATAGAATCGTTCGTCTAGACATGTTCTATTTGCAACAAGTACGCATATAGCCAGCCTCAAGAGCCTCTACTGATGCGCCCCGTGCCGGACCAACCGTGGTACCGTGTCGGCATTGAAATGTTTGAATAAAGCGGGAGGTCGTACCTGGGCTCAGGCACGCCATTCGTCCCCTAGAGTGGTCTGTCTGAGGGAACCTGTGCGTTTACGACGCCCTGTCAAACTTTCCCGCAGTTGAACGGCTTAAAGACACCACGGCCAAAACAGTGATTGACGTAACGAGCGCGATTTCTGCTAGACGTGGCAACCCCATAGAAGTTTGCTCTGACAATGGCCCTCAATTTTCATGTCGTGAATATGTGCTGTTCTCACAGGTGTACGATTTCAGGCATGTCACGTCTAGTCCGGGATATCCACGATCTAATGGGCTGACAGAAAAGGACGCTCAGATAACTAATAGCGTATCGTCTGAAAAACGAGTGAAGCGAAACACGATTTCTGGTTGCGACTGCTTGCTTTCAGGATCATCCCACTCGAGTGCGGCGCAACGCCCGCTGAGCTGCTGATCGAATGACGGCTCCGCTCAACAATTACCGACGTCGGATCACCTCAATAACGAGGTGATCCGGCGCCCTCAGACAGACCACTCAAGGGGACCAGTGGCGCGCCTGCGCCCGGGAGGTACGGTCCGGATCAAGAAAGGTACATGGGTGACAAAAGCTAAAGTACTCAAGCCTGCTGGTCACCCCAGGTCGTATACAATCGTCACCGAAAACGGCACTGTGCTGAGGCGCAACAGGCAGCACCTGCTGCTGACCCGGGAGCCCTTCCGTCGCAACTACCAGGAAGACTACGACAACCTCGAGGGAACTCTGGCCAAAGAAACGGGTCAGCACCTCGTCACGCAGAATGCATAGCCCCGTCTGCCCCAAGTGTCTCGTTGACAGAAGGTCCAAGGAGGTCGCTCAGACAACCTCGACCGCCTCAGCGTCTGGCCTACGACCAGAACTTCACGCAAGTGCCTTCAACTAGAGTTCCTGGCATCAACTTTCATTGATGTTCTGTTCCCTTTACTTGTTCTGTTTTCGAACACATGAAAAGTATTGTATGTTGGGCGTTGAGCGCCACACGTTTGCCGCGCAAGCGCATCGTATGTGCTAAATGTTCTACTCAAACAGCTTATCTGTTAGCGGCATACACGCCTCCTTTCGAAATCCTATATATGTATACGTGTGCAATAAAATCGAAAAGCTAGTTGGGCTAGTTGGCTTCAATGAGTGTGCAATAAAGTCTGTTTTCCTCGACTGCCCGGCGCAGGATGTTTGATTTCCTGGACGCTACGATACAACGCATCCCACAACCATTTGGTGAGTCTGTCCTTAATTAGTGGTGAGACGGTGCCCACCGTATACTGTGTGAACCGGTAGGTTATGTGTTAGTGTCGAGTTGGCATTCATTGTTTGTCGCCGTGTTTTTTAACAGCGAAGCTGTTAAAGCGGTTCTGGGAAATTTCCAGCGTGCGCGGGACAGACAATGGCCCAAGAGGAAAGAAGACATACAAGTGCGAACTCGGGGGGCAATTCAGTTCGCGCTTCTACGTGTTCTTTGCTCACGCCCTTGCCTGTTGTGTGCGCGCTGGCAATTTCCGAAAATGTATTCATACCAAGTCGCCCAGCTTGTATACTTTTACTGTTATAGCCGGCCGTAAAATGTCCATGGTCACCAGAAAACTACCATCATCAACGGTTATGTGCCACAAAAATTGGGCAAATCCCGCTACTAACCACTGGTGCAGTAAAAATAAAGAAGGCGACAGCTTGCCAAAAAATGGCTGCGAAGCGATGGTGGCGAGCCATAAAAAGACAGAAAAACATGTACAGAGAGAGAAAGAAAGCGACATAAATAAAGAGAAATAGAGAGAACTAAAGGAAATAACGCACAAAAAGATAGGCATAGAAAGAAACAGACACGAAAGAGAGATACAAAGAGAGCAAGACAAAGATAAAAAAGAGAGGAATAAAGAGAAACAAAGAAGAAGAGAGAGAGAAAGAAAGGGATGAAAGAAAATAAAAATAGAAATAGATATTTTGGTAGAGAGATAAAGGAACAACTCCAAAGCCACATATACAAAAATAGATAAAAGAAACAGAGCGAAAGAAAAAGAAGGAAGAGAAATAAATAAAGAGAAACAAGGAAGGTCACCCAGCACCACTCTTCCTTCAGGCTTGGCACCACTAGTGCGATGCTGGCATAATTTTTTTAGGGATTTATTTTGTGAAGTATGTGTAAAGTGTAGCTATCCGCGATGCGCAGCGCCTATAGGGGCGCCACTGAAAGCCGCGTAGCGGCGGCCGTTGGAACCGCTCGCGGGTCGCGTAGCAGACGCCTCATTTGCGCGCGTGCGATTCGCCGGTTGTGCGCGTCCCAGATAATTACTTTTGCGGCAACAGTGTGTGCAAAAAAGCCGCACTTTATAATAGTGGACATGTGTCCGATGTCACAGCTGTGTGGGACGACAATGTCCCCATACGCGACAAGTGTTTGTCACAGACAATAGACAACAAGCTTCTCCTACGAAGTGGAGCTCATCGTAAATACACCGCTTTCTTTATAACGTCCCGATCACTAACGCCTGCATGCGTTGACGCGTGAACCAATGTTTTTTTCTCGACACATGTAGCTTCGTTAGTGCCATGTGCTGATATAGTAGATTTTGAGGGAGCGCTGTCGCACCGGCATTAGATTTCACAGGTCGGCCACGTGAAGGGTCAGCGTTGGTAAAACTTTGAAACCAGCACGATAAACTGTGAAAAAATAAACGATAAGCTTGTCATCATCGGTGCAGAAGCGCACAGCGAACATTCCGCACCGATGATCGCATTCCAGTGCCATCAATAGGTAGAATGCAGCCGATTTCGTACAGTACACGTGTGATTCCACGGCGCTTTTTTAAAGGAGCCGTCACCTGCCCTACATTCTCTCGCATTGCGCCATTCGTTTTTCAAGTGAGCCAAGGTATCGCGTCTTATCAGTAATAACAACCTCATGTGAATTGTAGTGTCTACAATGCAGGCAAGGCGACCAAGTGTAAACGTAGTAGCGTTCGCTGAAAACGTAGCGACAAAAAAGAAGAAATAAAAACACGGTAATCGTTCTAACACTGCCGTAAACAAAGCGCGATTGCTTAGCTTCTACGTCGTACAGCCGCAATCCACCGCCGCCGTCGCTCATGAAATAGCACCGGAAACCTGTAGATGTGCGTTCCTGGCGATTTTTTGTGTGTGTTTGAGCAGCCGACAACGCAGCAGGTATTTTTCGACATCGCTGAGGCCCGCCAGAATCGTTAAATCACGATGAAAAACACATCCATCCGTGCACTCGCGTAGACGCTTGCGGGAACACTGCTCGCCGGGCCCCGCGAGCGCTTCCGAGCCATGGCGGCAGATGGCGTCGTCAGCGCTTTGCGCATCGCCTATAGGTCTCTGTCTGTATTTGGCGCCAGTCCCTCGCGTCTTGCCCGTTTAGTTTGGGATCAGCTGGGTCTCTGGTCCGTCTTCCCAATCTTTGCGCTTCGTGTATGTCGCTCGGTTTACCGGCGGGTGTCAAACGGGCGTCCGTTCAAGCGGCATGTATCACGCACGGCTCGGCCGGTCACGCCTTGAGCCAGGCGGTCCGTTCGATCGTTGCCTCCCCCTCCGGTGAGTGCCACACACAAGATTATGTCATAGGCCATTTGGAGGCTTTATCCCAGCAAGCGAAAGACCTCGACCGGTAGAGCCACTCGAAAAAAAAGCTGCCAGGCGTCCCCAAAATAGAAGGCACCTTTCCGTGCCGATTGCAACTATAGAAATTATCAGCATTTCACGAAATTTTTAGGCAATGTTGTACACTAACACTTTACTGGTTTTGTTTTTAAGGTACCCCCTTCTGTAATGACTATTTGACGCCGAGGTTATATGGGTTAATAAATAAATGAATAAATAAATAAATAAATAAATAAATAAATAAATAAATAAATAAATAAATAAATAAATATCATCAATGGCTTTTTGCTTTCTTTCATCCTTGGAGGGAAAACATTAAAAATGCTGCCAACCATACTAGTAAGCACATCTGCGTCGCTAAGCTATCTCGCGGAACACCATAACGGCAGTTCTTAACATCACCATCACCCCACACACCTTTATCTTCTTCCATTCTCCTTTACTTTTGCAATTTTGCGACTCTCAAGAGCGAAACAGGATATCAGTATGCTCTTTACCGCCGTACAAGAGCATTAGAAACCCCATCTTTAACTTTGAAGACAGTTCTGAGTAGACTACATGAAGAGATTTCGCAAAGACGCTGGTGTCAGCGACACTTTTTCCTCGCACTCGCATGACTCAGGTGCCAAGCTGCTGACCTAGTGGCTGGTGCTGATATCTTCTAAAGATGCTGACTCGAGAGTGTCTGGCGACTGCCGGTAAAATAGTAAACAAGTAAACAAACCTGTTGTGGTGAGTGCACAAGCGTTTCATTTAGCTGTTCTTTTTCTTCTTTTTCTTTTTTCTACGCGAGTGTGATGGCTCTAGAGTCGTCCGCGAAACCGTTTTTATCGGCCCCGGCGGTGGAAAAGCTTTAGCACGCATATTGCGCGTTATCGTATCGTGGTAACTGCCACGGCTACGAAACGCAGGGTGGAGGAGGCTCCTTTAAAAGAGCACGCGCTTTCGGCGAGGCACAGGTCTTCTCCCACACTGCCAACTGTTGCACGACTACGTTCTACTAACATCTACTAACATGAATGTTGTTCTCGCACTCACCCTCGTCGCCGTCCTCGGAGTGGTCAGCGGCACCCAGTTCACCCTTTGCCGTAAGTGAAAATTTTCACGATTTCAAAAGCCTGCAGGGTGTACTTGTTATTTAATGCGTGAGACAGCAAATAACAATAACTGTAGAGTACCTTTATGAAAGAGTCAAATGCCAATGCCATGAATGACACAGAGCTGTCGCAGTATATCCAGTGACTATGGCATTGTACTGCTCGAGGTCGCGGATGAAATTGCAGCCACGGCGGCCGCATTTATATACGAACGAAATGCAGAGCCAATGGCACCAGAAATGCTTGTAACAGTTACAATTGAGGCATTTATCTATAGCAACACGGAGTGATGAGTCAACTTATCGAATGAGTGAAAATAATCGACGCATTCAGATTTACAAGGTGTTCTGCAGATAACTACAGCGGAGATGGTTGGCATTAGCTTTTTTTGAAAAAGCATTACCAGCCCGTGCGGTCTTAGATTCCTACACAAATACTCAAAAATCATAGGCAGTGTTACAAGTGCGCTAATCTTAGTGTTACGCATGGAATCATTAAATATGTCATGACGCCGTATTGACGAGCCCATAGTTCTGGGCCTGATTACTATTCGTGACGGTGTATCCTTCCGATGGGGCCATAATACAATAATACCGGCGTATCAAGACTTACGTGCGCGTTAAGAAAGCCACGTGGTAAGACGCAACTTGGTGTTCTGCACTACGGCCTTCATCCACCTCAGCATGCAGTTTTAGAGCTTGAAATTTGTAGTGTTCGATGTTTACATTGATGTAAACATGAAAGACTAAAGCTAAATATCAGTTTATTTACGATGTCACGGTTGCTAGACGAAAGAAAAACAAAGAAAGCAGCGCATAAGACGCACATTTCAGAATATGAGCTTCGTTATTCTGCATAGCTGGGGGATATTCATGCATATTGGAGTAAATGTATAAATAGACGTGGTGCAATCTGTGCCACTGGCTCATGCACTTTGTATTGCACATATTAATACCATCGAATGCGTGGCTTAAGTGAGCACAAAGTTGTAATGCAATTGTAGGAGTGGCATTAAACGTGTCTCCTATTTATTTCAGAGGCGCCAGCCGAGCGAAGGCATGAACTGGTAAACTGCGTGAAAAGTCATGTCAACGACCAGGTAAGTCAGCAGAGCGAGTTGGAAATCCTACCGACGAATTTTTGAAAAAATTCGGTCATATCTACCTGATGACTATACAATTACACTCGCTTAGTCACAACCGGTACTCATCTGCTGCAGCACATGCACCTGTAAAAAGGAGAGAAACGACATGGCCTATTTTTTTTTTTCATGTTGGAACAGTTCAAGAAAGGATAAACCACGAAATACGAGAAAGAGACAGAAACAAGCACTGATGTTCAAATGAAGCTTTATTCCTAAGAACAAGCGAGCGTAAGCAAAAAGGTCACTAAACATACAGAGACTGCGAAAGCGATGATGAGAAGGGGAAGATGAAGGCGAGGAGGACCCACATACGTAAAAGCTTACTACACACCGCGCAAGGCGCACCCTAAAAACACGTTCAAGATAACGTAATCCCTTTTCACGCAAAATTACAGATGGTACACTGACGCACAACTACGACCGCTTGTGAGCATGCGCAGCCTCAACATAGCAATCGAAGCGCACGTAACCTTGTACATGAACGCGGGCGCACAGTTAGTACGGCACTGCTAGCAACTCCAGCTGCTCGTTCCTTAGTTGAAAGAAAGACGTGTGCCATCGCCGCAGAAAAGCTTCTTCGCCGTGTCATCCAATTACGCTCGCTCATTTTTGCGACGTCAGGCGCCGCCACGTGCCTAATGTATTCGAACTTTTCCGTACAGATACACGTCTGCGTCGTTGTTATTAGGTAGAAATCTTGAACGCCTCGACAAATTTTATCGGAGATTTTGACATGAGTATTCAGCCAGAAAATACTTCAGTTAGAAAAAAATACCTTTAGTTTTCTTAATGTCTCGTATTGATATTATCAGATAGAAGTATACTTGCGCTTCGAACGAAAACCAGCTGGCACAACTCCCTTACAGAGGCGAAAGACAGGGGTACCGGGGTTCTTTGGGTGGATGCCGTATTTATTCGTAGGCTGTGACCGTGAATACCAGGACGCCACAATTTGTAGCCTTCACATGCACCAAGATGCTCAATTCAAGATTATTTTAGTTTTTATTCCAAATAAGCGACCACCATGTTCTGTTTCATCTGAAATCTAGGCGATTGCGAAACATACCCCAGGATTTGCCGTACATAACGTATCCATAGTTATGCGGCCTTTACAACGCAATCTTCAAAAGCTAAGCGAAAGTTAAAAGAAACGAAAACTGCATTTAAGATATTAAGTGACGTTGCGATTGGTAAAAGTGAAAGATGACCCCAGTTGCGCACTATTCAGCTTCTTCCAATGACGTCCGCTTGCGTTTAATCCCTCTAGACTTCGCAGAAGCTGACCGAGGTGAAGCAGCGCCTTAACTGCGAAGACCTGGATTGCGTGTTCACGAAGATTTGCGAACTGAACCCTGACGCTCACGTAAGTACGCCTTGACTACGTTGAGAATCCGTTCATCTGTACGCACATTGCCCTGTATGCCCTGTATGCCCATGCACGTCATGTCACACTTAATGTACCCGGTACACCCTTTTGAACGGGATACTAGGTGATGCATGTATAACACTGTCAATATACCATTGTACAGTGACATAACCCTGGAAAAGGAGCGAAGGTATACGGCAGTCTAATTTAAATGACAGGTGTTAGAGAAGGCTTGCATTCTTTCACGGCTAGCGTGTATGTTGACGTTGGCTGCCGTTGTTTCACGCGTAATCTGGAGCACTTATTTGTCAGCTAATGAATGAAAACTCGGGATCTTAACTACATTTCGCACTACACCGCTTCCATCACGGTTTAATTCCTCCCACCTGCGAGCACGGAGTTAGTGTTCGCATTCATCCTGGAGGCGGTCGAGAGCATGGGGTTAGGACCAAGGTTCCACGCCTATGTTCGCGCCTTCCTCAGGGACCGCAAAGCAACCATAAAGATTGGGCAGTCAAAATCAGGAACCTTCACCCTGGGTGCGAGGGGCACGCCGCAGGGTGCGGTAATTTCGCCTCTCTTGTTCAACATAGCCCATGAAAGGCCTCTCGGAGCGTCTTTCCACTGTAGCCAATACAAACCACGCCCTATATGCCGACGACATTACTGTCTGGTGCATGGGAGGTTCGGATGCTGAGGTGGAGGAAGCGCTCCAGATGGCGCTGTCTATCACAGAAAGTTTTTTTGGAGGGCACGGGGCTTCGGCTTTCACCCTCCAAATCGGAGTGCTTCTCTACAGACCTGTTAGCCGTGGGAGGAGGCCCCACTCACCGCTTGATCAGGTACAGATTGCGCTAACCACAAGGGACGGGCAAGCGATTCCCAGAGTGAACTGCATTCGGATATTAGGTTTCCTTCTTGAATGCAACGGCAGAAACACACAGGTTCTGGCCCGCATCACCTCCAAGACGGAGAACATGATTCGGCTTATTTTACGGGTTTCAAACCGCAGGGGAGGGCTAAGGGAAAGTAATCTCCTTCGGCTCTACCACGCGTTCCTCATGAGCCATATTACTTACGTCGCATCATCTCTAAATTGGTCTAAACGCGAGGAGGATAAACTCGACACTTTAATGCGGAAAAGTATTAAAAGGGTGCTAGGACTCCCCATGAGTACCGGCACGGACAGGCTCATGAACCTGGGCATGCACAACACCCTCTCGGAGGTGATTGAGGCACAGCAACTAGCTCAGGTCGCGCGGCTCTCCTCCACCAAGGCTGGGCAGCGTCTCCTACAGTCGCTTGGATGTCATCATACGGGCAGTGCGGAACAGAAGATATTTTTATCACAAACAATGAAGGGTGCTTATGAGGTGGAACCCTTCCCGCGTAATGTACATCCGCGGTACAATGTTGGCCGGCGAACGGCACGGGCCAAGTCTCTGCTTGACTTCGTAGGTAAATCCCCGGGAAAGGTGGCTTTCGTCGATGCGGCGCAGTATGGCCGCTCGGACAGCTTTGCGGCCGTGGTTGTTGATCATCGCGGTCGCGTACTAAACTCAGCTTCCGTTAGGAAGGTGTCTGCCTCCGTAGCAGAGCAGGTAGCGATAGCTCTAGCTATGAAGGACCCTTCGCGTCCTGAGATATTCACCGACTCTAGGGCTGCCCTCCGGGCCTTCGCTTCGGGTGTGGTCTCAAGAGAGGCTGCCGCTATTCTCAGTTCGAGGGCTGTAGGAGGCTTTCACACAATTACCTGGTTCCCGGCCCACATGGGCTCAGGGGTTCATCCGACAGTTCCCAACGTCAACGAACTTGCCCATAACCGTGCGCGAGAAATCACGTGCCGCGGCGGTGCGGGCGGGTCCGGAGGCGGCTTCACGGAGAGCTTCAGGGATCCACTTGGCACCTTCAACGAAGTTACTTCGCACTATCAACTGTCAAGGCGGCGATACCCCCTCCCGCATTCCAAGCTTACTAGGCCGCAGTCGTCGGTTCTCCGGATGCTGCAGGCAGGTTCCTTCCCGTCTCGCAGCACGTTTAGCCACTTTGCTGAAGGCATAAATCCAGGATGTCCTAGCTGTGGGGCGGATAATTGCACACTCGCTCATATGCTCTGGCAGTGCCCGGCGTTACTTAGCGCAAAGTTCAGCACAGAAGAGGACTGGGAGAGGGCTCTTAAAAGCAACGAGCTCTCAGTCCAGCTGTCGGCAGTCCAGGAGGCCTGCGAACGGGCGGAGGGCCACGGTCTTCCAGTACCGGCGTGGGCGCGGCCAGCAACTGCGGCGGACCCCCCTTCGGGGGTTGTCTGATCGGGGTTCTCCAGGACCAAATAAAGTTCATTTCATCATCATGCGCAGCTAATGCGCAGAATGACGTTTTGCTGGGGAGAGGTGTATGGAGGTGTGTACGCAAGCGGTATAGTTGTTGAAGGATCAAGGAAAAAACATGGAAGCTGTCTTGTTGACAGAAAGCACACGACAGAACAGAATCTCAATTTTCTGACGCTGTCTGGACAAGGAGGAACAGAGAAAAGATCAAAATTACAAAAACAATGAAACATACACATATGCACCAACAACCACTTATTCAAAAAACCCTGAATGCATGAAGACGTTTCCTTGCTCTTACGGAGAAAACCTCTGTCCTGTCGACGATGCGTTAGCCTTTTACTTGTCACGTTCTCGTTCGCGCTTCCGACGCACAAATATTGTCACAGAGCGCCGTCAAGACGAATATACACAAACTGCTGGCTGTACGTGCCCACTGAAAAAGAGTTATATTGGGAAGAGGCCATCTCAAGTACCGCACTTAAAATCCAGTCAACGGCCGTCCAGAGGGCCCATGAAGAAGTGGAGAAGCATGGCCTCCCGATCCCGACATGGGAGCAGCCGGCGGCGAGGCGGGGTCCCAGCGGGTCCTCCCCGACTAGTCCCTCGGGACTTCATTAAATTTCTCTGTCTGTCTGTCTGTCTGTCTGTCTGTCTGTCTGTCTGTCTGTCTGTCTGTCTGTCTGTCTGTCTCCCAGAAATACGTATATCAAAGAAGGTAGTGCCTTTGTCCACGACAACGCGACATGTTGCAAATTCCTGTATACATGTCCTGGCGTTAGAACATTTCGATTGACCGTTACTCGCTAAATCTCACACTGTCACTCGGGAATCTTACACCACAGCTCTGTGCTTATGGCCTCAGGTTTGAAATAAATAGTCTCAATATGGAACCTATTCAACTTCTTTTTGGCATTTCTGGGTAGATTTTTTAAACAAAATTATGTTACAGGGACCATTGTTCGATGGATTAACGACGAATTTTTTCCGTCAGAATGCATACGGTTACTTTTGCCCTCGGTGTAATAAATTTAACGACGTCACATTCATCTCGTCGTGTTCATCTCGACATATATTTCTTATTGTATCCGCTATTGTGTTTGTTGTTTTAATTATTCCTCAAACTTTGGCTGCAGGTATTGCAAATAAATAAATAAATAAATGAATAAATTACGCAAATGAATATTCAGACGACGTGAAATTCTAAAAGCGCACCGTACGTGTTCTACCCACCCGTAAATTTGTTTAATTGCTTATTTTTCTTTCCAGCAACAACACTCGAACGCATTTCTTCCGGTAAGTGGACACTGCTTTGCTGTTTGCCATCAATTTTCGTAAAGGGGTGAATGAAGCGAAGATGCGGGGCAGAGAGTCTAATTGTCGGGCAGCAGCAGTCAATGCAAAATAGGAACAGAGGAAGCAAGGATTGTTTTTTCCGTAATAATAATAATATTATATCTGGGGTTTAACATGCCAAAACCCGATATGATTATGAGGGACGCCGTAGTGGTGGGCTCCGGGAATTTCGACCACCTGGGGTTCTTTATGTTTTTTCCGTGGTGGAATAATTTGATTGTTCTTCCGGGAAAGGTTACGCGAGATATATCGAAGGATAGCCTAAGTGGCTAGCACCCGATCCAACGCAAACACGACTTTCAATAGCGTTCGAACTGGTATCATTAACTTTTACTTGCTTTTGCTATTATCAACAAGGAGAATGTGCCCTCAGGAACACCCCGTGAAAAATAAAAGAAGAAATATTCTGGAGAACGTCGCAAAACTAAAAACTTCCGGCAGCTCGTAGATTGGAGAGCGTATAAATATCGATGCCATTGACCCAATTTCCTCATTGCTGCCTTATGCGGGAAGTCTGCTAGCTTGTCCATCGAAATACGGCAAATGGACATGAATGTCATATGGCAGTTTCCTGGAATGTTAATATGTGCCGGGGAGCTGTTACCTGCATTTAACAATGTGCATTATCTATTTTTTTTTCTTTTTAGGATGACGTGAAGGCGGACGTTCGTGCAGCTCTTGTGCAATGCCGGCCAAGCGACTAAAGAACAGGTTTTTAGCATCTCGCTTGCACGTCATTGAAGCGGATGGAACCATCTACTCGTAGTAAACATTAAATAAATATTTCAAATGTACATGAAAAAATGGTGTTGTTCATAATTGCCAACCAACGTGCACATGCATTATTTAATTAATTAATTAAATAATTAATTTACTTATTATTTTTTTATTCTTTCATTTGCAAAAGTGTACCGACGCACTGGGACACACAACTTTGCTTGAGAAGTGCCTCGGACCCCCTAGAGGTACTGACAAAGTCACGACAAGCAATACGAAATTCATACAGGGCAGTGTTAGGAAGCTGCGTGACATTTATAACTACGGTAACAAGGAGAACCGCAGAAAAGTACAAATCGTAAATAATTGTTAGAGGTAATATAACAAACAACATAAATGTACGCGAATGTCTGTTCGTGTGTTTTTCTCAGTTGTTGTTCTCGCAAATATTGAGAGGAAAATCGTAATGTCCGGGAAGAGGAGTGGCCAAAGCCGCACATAATCGCAGACCTTTAATTGGTCCTGAAGCCCACTCGGGCTTGGTAGAAAAAGGCATTCTACGAATACCCAGAATACCCAGCACCCAGCACCACTCAGCCAATTTTTTAGTCCTGCCCGGCACGTGGAGTTTCCAAGCGGAGCACGAAAATACTGCCTTCTCAAGCGCCTTTTCTTCTGGAAAAGGGTGGTCCTCACTCTCTTCAATGCTGCCGATGGGTGCCAGATTTCGGTAGAGTGTTGCTATTGGCCGATAGTCTACTAGTCACATAAATGAAGAGCAGCGTTTAGATCAGGTGGGCTTCTTACAGCTATTGTAGCCGAGTATTGCAGTTTTTATTTTGGTAGCACCAGTATGCCCTGCGACATAAATTTAAAAAAGAGTACAACTCGTTTCCTGGCAGCCCCATAGCTGTTGTCGGTAAACAAACAGGCACCACTGGCTCCGTATGATAAGACAGAGTTCGAAAAAACACACTTCACCTTATTCGTCGAGTTGCAAGAAAAGCAGCTGGAGCTCGCACTGAGGAAGCTCTGCATCTGGCGCGTGCAGTTTTGCAGCCACGAATTTTATACCGGGAGCACTTTCAATGGCTCAATTAGCCACAATTGGCCAGTTGGAGACAACAGCGATGCCATGCGCGCAATAACATCGCTAAACTGCATCACTCAGATAAGACAGAACGATAGCAATTGATCGTTAAAGAAGTTCCCGGAGATGTTAGCCTGGTTTTTCGCAGGTCTTGCTACTCCATGTCTGGAGTGATGACTATGATATATTCAGTGATGACATATACACGCAAATAATACGTGCAGTCACAAACACACATATAACAACTTCACAAGAACATTCCCAGCTCAACAAAACTGCAGAGCTAATTTTGCAACGTGAAAAATCACGTGAAATGAAAAAAAGCAACGCGTTCCCGAGGTCGCTGCGTTGCATGCTCATTTTCGACGTGGTTCTCGGATTGACGGGAGCCCTAACCACTGCTTCCTTTGGAATGCACCACCATCACAAGTAATAAGCTTACGAACATACAACCACGCTATACAACGGGTGCTACTGAGAAACACAATATCATCGATGCACCATGCACAAACACTTCAAAAAATGTCTATACGGATGCTGCGTTCCTACCTGAAGGCACAATGATGTCTTTGCTCTGTACTACGCATAATTTCGTCAGTGGCTACTAGCGTTATTCATTCACGGAGGCCAGCGCTCTCGTATTGGAACTTCAAGTCATTCCTGACGCTGTGAAATATGCCATATCTAAGATGCCTACAATCAAACAAATATACTTCTTGACTGACTCTTTAAAGGCTATTCAACAACTCAAGAATGATTACTAGGCTATTTAAATCTGCGAGTCGATACGCATGATTAATCCCCCCTCAAAACAGCTGCTTGAGTAAAGAGGTACACTGGAGTCAAGGCCATGATGAAAAACCTCACAACGTTGCAGCTGACCACCAGGCTCACTGCCCTTCAAGTTCAGTGCTTCCGTCAATTCCACTCCCATATCAACTCCTTACAGGACTCCAAACGCACACAAACTTTCTCCGGCAGAACACACGATCTCTTAACCCACCGTGTGTCTGCTCTCTCTTCCTTCACCTTACTAGAGTGGAGGAAGTTGTGTTTAGGAGGATTGGGGCAGGGGTGGCCCTTACAATGGCAGTCATGTTAACGAAGAACTGGTCGCACTTACCACTGCTTCATTTCAGTGATGCATACAGATGCTTTCTAGTATGGGAATGTGCGATCTTACGATCAGAACGCTCCCGGCCCCTACTGCAAGCCGGCCTCCGCTAAATTGTCGCCACCAGCTATTACCGTTGGCTAGTTACCTAATGACAAGTTCCACAAAATACTGCTTGAATTCATACATAACACAGGACTTACAGAACACATAAAATAGACATACACGGATAAAAAATGATGCTAAAGGACAAGCCTTTATCGCAGTAAAAATAAACAGGTAGAAGCAAGCCAATTGAGCTTTCCTTTTGAGTTTCGATACGCGTGACGCACTTCCTGGGGGACAACAGTCGTCTGCGGAACTAAGCGCACCCACATACGTCCTAACAAATGTTGTTTGCCGCACTGCCTTTTCAGAACCGCGGCCTTCGTGCTTCTTTCTTTGCGAGAAGTTTTCACTGTCTCAGTGCCCTCATACCTTACGAAGCTGTTTCCAGCGCTGAGCGCAACGCCGAGGAGTCACCTACCCGCGCACTGAGATGAGCGCGTTCTTTGGTGACAAGGCCAGTGAAAGCTACCTCGTGAAACATGGGAATAGGCTAAAGCTGATGGTTGAAACACAATTTAGTGCCACGAGCTCCGAGTGACGCTCTTCGCTATCTTCCAGACCACCCTGTCTAGAACCGGTACGAGTCGGCCGATTTTTTCTAGCATTTTGCTTCTATCAAAGTGCGGCCGCCGCGGCCGAATTTCACTACCGCGACCTTCGGGTCAGCAGTCAAGCACCGTAGCCACTAGACCATCGCAACGGGTGTTCATGTTACGAAACTCGTAACAAAGAACAAGGCAAGTACCTCATTCAGCAAACGAAAGATTTGTACAGTAAAAAATACAATTATAGCTAATAGAGCCGCTTCTCGATACTACCTTTCATACGAGCTAAAAGAGAGTAACTTATCCGTAAGTTGAAATTTCTACGTTAGGTGCACCTACTTGATAATTTAAATGCTAAAATCTAGAAAACATTTCTCGTGATGGGTAATCGTTTTGAACAGTATACCTTCCATAATTATGTTTTATGTGATTGTGATTGCGTATACAGTCGAAACGCGCGATAACGAAATCCCGAGGGAACGATATTCGCACCGCAACGAAATATTTTCGGAGCACCGGCGAACGCCCATAGGAGTCAATGCATTTCGTAACTCACGACTACGAAAGATATTCATAGCGCAGTCCCTCATTAACGAAATTTTTGAAACACAAGTGCGCAAATAATCTGCTCTCGCAACATTAACTGCATTCGAAAACTGCTGAAATGCATTCATGCTACACCAAAACTGTGCAAAACTATCGCTACAGCGCACTTAAGAAGCAGCCTCCATCATTATTTACAAAAAAAACAAAGCTGGCGACAAGGATGATGATGGCTTGCCGAAACATCTGCTTGTTATCGCGGACTACGTAGCCAAATCCATATTTTTCATGGAGTTTCGTTCGTTGGCTTGGCTCTGTGCTTGGCTCTGTCGGCTTTGCGTGCACATGGTCGCGTGTGTGGAGCGATTTGTGGAGTGTTTGCTTGGTCGCTTGGTGCAACGTGAACTGTGTGTTGCGATTGCTTCGTCCGATTTCGCTGCCTGGGAAGATGCCGCCTCCAACGAAAAAGCGGAAGTTCGTCACGCTGGAAGATAAGGCTGCACTCATCAGTGAGGTGGAAAAGGGCAGGAAAAAAATGGGCATTGCCGAAGAATTCGGCGTTGCGTGCAGCTCGCTGTCCAAGATTCTACGCTGATCCGCGCTGATCCAGCGGAGGCGGAAGAAGGTTCGCCTGTAGGCGCACTTGATGACGGTACTGGTGACAGCGCAGTGCTGCCGTCACTGACCAGTGCACGGGGCGAACTTTGTGCCATGGCAAAAGAGATTCCCGATCGAGAGGCATGAAGATGCTGCATGGTAAGGCCCGCCAAAGCAACCTTACTGACTTTTGGAAATAAAATGTGTTTTTTGTAAATTCCATGTCTTTTCTGCCGCATTCTCGCGCCAATGAAATTCCCACAAGAGCGAAATTTTGTGCCTTCCCCGCCGATTTTGTTATTGCGGCTTTCAACTGTAATCTCCATTGTATTTTTTTAATTTTCCCGTATAATCATGTTGTGCTTATATTCAACGTATATCGTGCAAATTACATATGCGAATGCGCCGGTTGAACAACTATAACAATAAGTCTACTAATGTTATAAATCTTGTTTAAATGTTGGAGGCGTTTGAATCAGTGTTACAGTGTAATGATCATAATAGTTTGTAGGGTGTTATAGTTTTCGTAAATATGTTTTGTTATATCACAACTGCTTCCTTCTGGAACATGCTCTTTTCCCCAATTACGATTAGGACGCACTGACAAATTTTGTAAATAATTTTATGTCAATAAATATTCAAATAATATAGGGTGGTTTTTTAAACATAATTACCCCACGCTGCATAGCTCAGTCATAGCTACAAAGTATTTCTCAAGTAGAACGGCTATGCTTGTCGTGCTAGTTGCAAAGGCTTTTCGGCGCCACATTTATAGTGACAAAAGTAGAGCACATACCAAGACTATGACAGAGAAGGTGAATCGCTGGTGGTTCTAATCGCACGTTGTGTCATGACTTCAGATTTGACATTCTTGCAACGACTGCACTTGGGGCCTCGCCCAACGAGCTCATAACCCCCTAGCCCAAACTCTCAGTAATAAAGTTATCTTTCTTTGTTCTAAATGTTTGATGCGTATGAAAATTTCTTACTGTTCGTTCCCTTTTGCCAACATTCTGATTTTGGCAGGGCATCCATTTCTACACGTCGAATTGATTCCTCGCAACCTTTAGGTTCTTTCAATTTAGAAGCAGGCTCTGCGAATTCCTGACACGTGGTATCGCTAGTGGCAATACTATTGGTGGGCATCACTGTTTTCGCGTGCAGGTGAGAGCTTCTTCTTGCTCCGTCGATGCGGTCAGCATTCGCGGCGAGCTCGAAGCGGAAGCTCTGTGCGCTGCTCTCTCGTGCTTCTTCAAAGCGCTGCTTCGTGCGTACTTTCGGCCACACACGCCGCACGCGTGGCTCTTTTCGCCCGTATGAGCCACTAGGTGCTCGTTCAGGTGACACTTCCGCGTGAATGCCTTTCCGCATTCGGGACACCGGTACGGATACGCAGTGACGTCCACGTGCTTGTACTTGTGATCCGACAGTGCGGACGTGCTGTGAAAGCCTTTACCGCAGACAGCGCACTTGTACGGTGTCTCTGAGGTGTGCGTGTTGAGGTGCGCGTTCAGCAGGTCCGAACGGCCGAATTCCCTCAGGCAGACCTGGCACACGTAGGGCCTGTCGCCGGTGTGGGACCTTTCGTGCCTGGTGACCTTTGTCCTGCATGAGTGCATATGGTCGAATTGTTCATATTGTTCTTTATATTTACTTTCCCGAGTTATTTAGGGTACGGAAAGGTAGACGAGTTGGCCGGCTTTCATAGTGCGGGAGAAAGAAGGGGAAGAGTTACAAGCAGCGCGAAAAGAAACGCAGATCGAGGGCAGAGAGCCATGCAATGGAAGTGCTTCCGCAACCACTTTGGTTGCAGTTCTCTTCCCTTTCTGTTTCCATTTTCTCTTTTCGAACTGCTTGCAAGTTTTGCAAAGCGACGCTTTTTTCCTTTTTTATTTTTTTCACGTTCTACTGATAATCTTGCTATTGCAGGAACTGTTTCAATTTAAACCAATGTACACAACTGTTTTTCATTTAACCATCGCAACGGAGTTTGACAATTTCCAAACACTTGGATAAATCGCCATCATCTGCCTTGTTAGAATTTTTGCAGCACAGATGCCTGTCCAAAAAATACCAATGTACTTCTGCGGTAAGAGCAGCGACTCCAGCCTACGGAGGCCAATACTTAGCCCTCTTATGCCGCCTCTAATGGTACCCAATGTGCGACTTGAATGGACCAGCTATTGTGTAGTACGTCGTACCCGACTACCTAATTCCGCTACACACTTTTCATAACGAGCAAGAAATTATGCTCTTACGTCATGTTTTTTTTCTATACGTCACCGAATACTCGCACTGTCAGCCTTATTTTAGTTCCATGGAGGAGCAGTTTCTCAAGCTGCTCCTCCATGCTTCCGCATCTTAATTTAGTGCAGCTAGAACAAAGCGTTTGGACATTTTTGAAGAGCATCAGTAACGTGCCGACCATCACAGCTTCTGTCAGGTGCACTCCGAACATTCACGTATAGCCCGAAGGCTTCTTTATAAAATCCTGATACCCTTTGGTTAGATAAACTTAGGGCTTGGTTGAATGTACTCTAGATAATCGTGCGCCGATCTGTCCCTGATGAATGCTCAGAGCTAAATATCAATTACGGACAGTGTTCCTCATGACAGATTGTCGCTCAGTACCACAAGAGACTGCGTAAGGTGCGCAATAATGAACCTAGGCATTCATGCTTTACCAGTGTCTAATGATTTGTTGCAGCGCCAACGCTGGCGAACATAATTCTATATGCCACGTGAAAGAACTCTGTTAGGACCTTTCTTTCCGCTTTTATGTCCAAGCATTAAGAGAAGCCGCGCTATTGCTCAGAATACTTTGGAATATTTTGAATATTTCTTTTGCGCCATGATTGCTCAATGGCCGAGCGACAACATATGTCCACTCTGTCTCTTCCTGGACGTCTAATAACGATAGGAAGAGTGCTTTTATAGGATGTTTCATGTAACTCTGTGTAAACTTGCGTTGCGTTTTAAGCAAACGGCAACGATGACTTAATATTTGTGCTGGTGAGTGTTTCAACATTGTGATAAGGAAGCTACTTAATTCAGTTACGCAAAATTGATATTGCATATGTTCGGTCATTAGTGGCTTTTGAAATGCTCCTAAGATGCTTGAGAACAACGTATGCAACATTCTCAAGATGCTTTTATTTACTTGGTACATATTTGAACACGAAAGTGTTTCATGCCGGGGTCCACGAAGATTTCAGTGACGTAGTACCGTCACAAAAATTACGTCGAAAAATTTCAGATAATCAGATGGCAAATAAAAGCTGAAAGAAAAAAAAAGTTTCATCAACGGCAGTCGAACCGCTGACCTCTCGCTCCGCGACAACAGATGCCCGGCATTGTATCCACTGCGCCACCGTCGCATTCTCTGGAGGCTTTACAAACGCGCCTTTTACATCACACTTCCCTCTCACAGTGCTCTTGGTCGGTGGGGTGGTGTCGGGATAGCTAGGTGGTATCGCATTATGATATAAAACTTCGAGCGCAAATCGACCTCTTCGTTTTGCGTCGTTTATTTCCGCTCAAAGTTTTATATCATAATGGGGTGGTGTCGCCGTATGGGAGCGGTAAAGTGAAGTACTGCATCATGACCGCGGCCTCCGCGATTAGCTCCTGCAACGCGTTGTTGCTACGCGTCCGTCCCATTCGGCGCGTTTGCAATAGCAGAAGTGCAATTTTGACAATGCCTTAACACACCGCGAGGTGGCGACCTTAGCCCAATCCTCGGCTTCGCTCATAGTATCCATCCATATTAAAAATAGCTTCGCGACGCTCGCCGGCCTCTGTAACACCGCGCTCCCCGCTTGCGCTCGCTCCGAGAAAAATCGCGGTCAGGCTATAGGGGAGACAGGACGCGCGTTGCGTTTTCCTCTAGCCCGACAGTGGTTTTCTGTTTAGTCTCTTACATTCCGCGGAATGCGACCTTAGTCAACGCTCTTCTGGCTGTCACACCACTTTCTCTGATTACGCTATTACCGTTAACTGCTACAGAAACCATAAAAGTTTGTCTAATCGTTAATTATGGACGTTAGTCATCGGGATGGAGATGTGCCACCAAGCGTCAACTTGGGTGCATCCACGTTAAAGGGTGCTATAGCTGCGAAACACCAATATACATTGAGCAAGCTCACTTATATCAACGTGCAGTAAACATTCAGCTACTTCTGTAAGGACACGTTTTGCTTTCGTGTTATACCGATTCCGATGACGGAGGGATGAACCCAGGTCCGTAGGCAGTGGGGGTTCCGGGGGGCGCGGGCCCCCCGGAAATGTTTATGATACATGGTGTTTTACCGAAAATAAATAATGAAAATAGCCGTTTTTCTCATACAGTCAAGGCTTTCAGCAAGTGGGACCCTCCGAAACAAGTTCCTGGCTACGGGTCTGGATCAACCATGTTTTTTTGGTCTAGGGAGAGTGTCCAGCCTTTCCATTGCACTAGCTCTCTGAATAACAAACAAATAAACAAACAAAGAAAATAAATACATGAATAACTAAAGAAACGTCACGTCTGGCGCGACCGGGCGGTTGGGCGCAGTGTCCAGGCAGGCGGGCTGTTGGCGGAGCAGTGTACGGGCGAGCGAAGCAGGCGCACAGCTGTGCAGCCGGTTTCTAGGCAACGCGCCGTGACACCATCGCGGTGGGAATACTTTTCTTCGCGTTGGACAGATTAGGGCCGGCTCTAGCAGCTTCACTGTTAAAATATGCATTATTTATTATATGGTTATAACAGCTCGAGTAAGCATCGAGTAAGCTTTTCTCCGCTTGCCAATTTTATCAGAAGCAAAGAAAGAAAAACTGCAGCTTACATCTCTTCTTCAAGCTCAGATATCGATTACTATAATTATTGTTGCTCCTGCTACTTTCTGGACATCTGTGTGTCGAATCCTTTCGACATTGCTCTACACTCCCGCAATCATGCCCAAACCACTCCGACTATGCAACAACAGTGGCATGTCAGGATAGTTAGTATGCCGAGGATTGCGGCATGACGTTGAGAATGGTGACGACAGCTTAAGCAGCTAGGTACATTAATACGACGACATACGCTGCCACGTATGCAACAGTGAAAAGTAGTTACCTTGCTTCTAACTTTTTACAGATGTTTCGATAAATAGAAGTCTATTTATCGAACTCGCAGCTCATCTTCAAAGCGGGGTACATTCAGAGCGGAAAAATTCAATCAATTAAGGCCTACAATATGTAAAATGATTTTTCATTAAAAAAATAGAAGCCCTTAGCCAATTGGGAAAAGGGGCTAAGGGAGGCTTCACTAAGCTGCGTATTTGGGCCGGATGGTGGCCTGGCGTGTGCGTGCCTGACCTACTATTTTTCCCGTCTCATAGCCTGCCTTGGCTTGGAGAGAAACGGCGCATGCGGAGCGAGCGAACGCGCAATCACTCCCTCCGGAGGCAACGGGAGTGATCCTCCTCCTCTTTCGTCTCCTGCGCGCCAGCTGCGTTAGGTCACTCTAGCTGCGGGTGAGGCGGGGGCGTACGAAGAGCCGGCGTACGCGTTACAACGCGTCAGCCCATGGCATGTAGACGCAGCGCCGCGCCCTCTCCTATATGGAGGAGAGGCTACACGAAGCTGCGCGCCCTCTCTCTCCATAGGGAGAGGGCACGCCCCGCGCTGACGCGTTGTAACGTGTAAGTGTGGTTAAAGGCCCGAACACACGTACGCGTTGCAGCGCGACAACGCGTGACTTTTTGACGCGGCGCCGCGCCCTCTCCCTACGGGGAGAGGGGGCGCGTGGCTACGCGAAGCTGCGCGCCCTCTCTCTCCATAGGGAGAGGGCGCGGCGCCGCGTCAAAATATCACGCGTTGACGCGCTGCAACGCGTACGTGTGTTCGGGCCTTAAGGCTCAAACCGGTTTCTGCAGCTGCCCAGCGAGACATTTCGTGCTTACGCCTGTGTGTTCCCTTCTTTATCTTTAGGGGACCAGTGGTGTGATTAGTGGAGCACAATGAAATGGGAAAACAGCACTTATACTGCGTTTCATTATGCAACCTTAACTGGCCCAACGTCGTTCACTTCTGTATGAACACGTACGCGCTATGAGGTTTTCGCCAACTCCCATACCGCCGCCGGCAACACGAGTCAGGCAATACAAGCTTTACTTTAAAATAATGCAACCCTAACTTGTCCTTGCCGATGTACGGGCAGTAGGAGCACTGGTACGCTTTCTTCTGCCGAGGCGTTTCCGGGTGCTTGTACTGGCGATCGACATTCGCATCCGAGGAGAAGGGACGCCCGTTCGTTCCGCAGCTCACGAACGGTCTACTTCCGGATTCATCAGTTCCTGGAAAATACGAGAAGTGACGTCATTGCCTGCACTTGAATCTGGGCGATAGCTTGTGTGATAGTAATAAACGCAGAGAATACGCGCCAGGTAGAATCATACGCCGACGTGCTCTACTTAAAAAGAAACTTCACAGCAGTCTACTAGTTCACTTCAAAACATGTTTTCTCACTTAAAACAAAAATAAATCTATTAAAACATTACATATAAGTAACAAACAAGGCGTGCGACACAATGATGTATAACCCATATTTGTACTCAGTACTCTACATTCCGAAAAGGAAGCCGCATTATGAGAGAAAACGCTATTTTTGCCATATTATTCACAGTTTCGCCACAACGTTCCTGCTTTATTTGTTCCGGCAGTATGTTCCGGCTTGGTATATTTACATGTAAAGTAGACAATAAGGGGATGTTTCTCATGAAATAATCGGTATTTCTTTCTAATAAACGTTGAAACTGTCCCACCTTGCGATATTCCTCAAAACGGAAGAAACGATTAATGAGCTGTCATCAGCATAAAAAGATGTCGACTTCAGTTTTACAAAATATTTCGCATTGATTATTAGACGCGATATATTTATCTGGTTTATTTTGCAAGACACGTTCACCCGCCACGGTGGCCTAGTGGTTACGGAGCTCGATTGCTCACCCGAAGCTCAGGGCTTCCAATCCCGGCCGCGGCGGCCACATTTACATGGAGGCAAAATGCTCGTGTACTTGGCTTTAGCTGCACGTTAAAGAACCGCGGATGGTCGAAATTTTCGGAGTCTCCACCACGGTGTACCTCATAATCACATCGTATTGTGCATACCTATCATATTGCACGACCCATTTTCCCGTTTAAGCCAGAGCTTCGGAACTCCTTCACGGCACCACGAATTATTTGCTAAAGAAATTTCCTGATAAGTGGTGCCCAACATCAGAAGATCTATTAACTGTGAAGAAGAAGATGCGCATCCATCCAGCAGCATCGCCAACGCTCGGCTCGTTCGACTCATGTTTCGGATCGCTGCCTTGCCGCTGGTAACCATTAAGTCCTTGAACAACCAATAAACCTCTTCACAGTTCGTGGAGTTGCGGGGTTCTTCCTTTCATAAGAACCACCTCAAGCAGAACTACATCTTTATATGTTAATGGTGTTTCACGAAATGTGTCCGAAAATTTTCTAAAATAAGGCAGATGGAATATTTGCTCGCAAACTTCATAATTACCTTGCCTATAGCGCCATACATATTAAGATTACCAGATGTATCAATTGCATGGAGTCATTAATGAAATTAAATTTTTGACTCTTTTAGCGGTGGTAGGGTGTAGGTTCAAATGGGGGAACTGAAGCTCTTTCTGCGAAGAGCCTATCACCATTTGAAGGCTTCCGAAAAGCGGCCTATTGCGGAGTAATCGAAATCGACCAAATAACCGTAACCGAAGCGCCGACGACCGCAGCTAGCAGAGGACCAGAATAACGTCACTGATCACAGCAACAATTGCAGTAGAGTTAGTTGTGCATTTGTTTACGTACGTGCGCCATGCTTGGTATTGTCGTAAGCGCAGTCACCATACAATCGAAGGGAAGTACAACGACGGTTCATTAACTTCATTTGATGGTGCGCGCTCACTCTGGAGTCTGGACGTCTCGGAAGAGCATGGCTGTTGCGCTTTTCCCCGCTTCGATGTGGGTTTCGCAGGCGAAGCGAGTGGGATTACATCAGTCGTCTGAAAATACCAGCATCCGCGTTTTGGAAATTTCCTAGCAGTAATGGGTTGTTCGCACTAAAGCTCCAATTATTCCATTTCACTCGACCTTCCGCCTCCAATAATTTAAAACTTAACTAATTTATATTGCTTAATTATTGTCGTAAGTCATGTATCTAATTATGTGAAGATATCCGCATCCATATTAAATTTAATTATGAGTACGGCGAGCGAACTTATTATATACGACGATGAGCGTGCACTGTGGAATCGGAATTAAGAAAATTCGTTAGATCCCACTCATTCTGGTAGTCGATCTCATGCGAAGCACTAGGCGATTAGTGACCTATACCGAATTTTTTCGGTATAGGTCACTGGTCAAGCGTTGGGTGTTGGGCCGACTTCTTTGTGCATTTTGAGTGGTTATGGGTATATTGGGCAGGCCCCCAGCAAGGAATTTTTTCGGGCGGTGGGGGGAGGGAGGGGGGAGAGGGGAGGGGGCGGAGCACTTGCTGGAGGCCTTGACTATTTGAGGAAAGTACTTATTTGAGAAAGCTACAATCTGGGGAGTGGGGGCTCCTAAGACACCCCCCTCCCCCCTTTCTTTGTTTAGGGGATTGACCGTGGGCTTACCAGGCGCGTCGACTACACTGACACCCAAATGGTATCCTATGGTCCGACGTGACGTCGGTACTCACCTTAGAGCACAGGTGTCAGTCTTATAGAAATCAACTGCACGCTACGGTGCGATGATGTGCTCATCATAGGAAGCGGTTTTTGCCGTATTCCTTCGAGTTGAACAATGGTTGAGCATAGCTTGGCGAATATTAGGAGTTGAAATGCAATGTTTTTTACAATGTTACAAACGCCGATAGCCAACCCTGCAACCACAATGGACGTCGCCGTCATATGACGCCTATATAAGGTCTTTTTTGTAAGCAGTTTCAAGCACTGTCGTAGCTCTGTAGCCGGATACTTCACTGCCACACAGAATGCCTGGGCTTGATTGTGGCTCTAACCGTGAGTTTTCATCTTTCCGTTCACCTGATATTTCTTTCATCGACAATGCTGCCGACGCCTGCCCCGCATTTTCTGAGACGGAAGCTCCATAAGATCGCGTAAAGGTTTTTTGAATGTCAGTTATCGCCGTCCCTGTGTTGATACAAACCGTGAATCACCTACGGCTCATACCCGCATTCCATGGGCCGTGGTATACGGGCACGTGTCACACGTAACTGAAGGAAAATGTTTCATGACGTACGCGACAAGTATCTCACGCTATTCATGTAATGACCTGTTCATCGTGTTCTTCATACGCTAATGCCCTCCCGCGTAAATTTTGGTATGTGTCAAGTTGAGGAGACGACAACGAGAGCGCCCACTGCCCAGACGTAGGCGTATAGATAGATAGATAGATAGATAGATAGATAGATAGATAGATAGATAGATAGATAGATAGATAGATAGATAGATAGATAGATAGATAGATAGATAGATAGATAGATAGATAGATGTCCGCAAAGATGAATGTTCTGAAGGAAGAAAACCCAATCATCTCATATGTTTCCGCAAGAGGTCAAGCGTTGCTATGAGGAAGCTTTCCCTAAGCGTTATGCAAAAATACACAGAAAAAGGAGAAAACTATGGGTAACAAAAGAGTTACATCAGAGAATTAAAGCCCGAGATAGCATGTACCATCAGTTTATTATTCAAAAAGATTTAGCTCTTCTAAACGAATACAAGAAAGTGAGAAACAAGTTAAACTCTGATCTCAAGAAAGCTCGGGCTGAATATTAAAAAAAAGCAGATTCATTGCTATTTCCGATGGCCCCCAAAAAAGTTTGGAACACATTACGTTCTCTAATTGGTCAACAACACAACAGCATCCCGAGTACGCTGGTGACTGATGGTGTCTCATACGGTAAAGAGGCCTTGTCAAATAAATTTAATTCATAGTTTTTAACTTCAGGTACAGACGGGTCCATGTTAAAGCGAACACTTGCGTGCAGGGCATCTTTGGATTGTGCTCTCTTGCAAAAGCATAGTGGCTTAGATTTGCATAAAACTACTGGTAGTTTACAGTTCTGCCTCTTTTTGACAAACTTGTCCAGTGCATGAACAATTTTTGCTTGTCCACTTGCTGTTTGAAGGCCAGCAAAATGAAAGGTGCTCATTGGAGTGTTCCCTTTAACAGTGGAAGGTACTGTATATATTCGTCTTCCACCAATCAATTAAACGTTGAAAGATACATAACTTCCTCTCGTACGAATTCCCTATTTCTATCTCCATGTGGTGAACTGGAGATCTTTTCTTATGGGGCTAAACGAAAATACTATACAGAAATACCGGTGCTTTGCAGAGCCTCCGTGATCGCCCGCCGATCACGGAGGCAATGCAAGACTTGGGGACGAGCAGAAAGCTTGCAACGCCTCCGATCTTGGAGGCAGTAAAATCATGTGATGACTTCACTAAGACGTCATAGATAGCTAGAATTTGTGACGTCACAATGGTTTCACGTTGACGTCAGCTGCGTTACGTCATCTGATAAGGCCATCACATGACATCAGCGCTTTGCACAGCCTCCGTGATCGGTGGGCCGGTCACGAAGGCCGTGCAAATCGGCCAAGTCATGTGATGACGTCATCATGTAAAGTCACGTTATTCGACGTGATCACGACTTCGCAAGCTTTGGTCGTATACGGTGACGTCATTACGTGATGATTTTTCACATCCCTCGTGTTGACGCCGGCGATGCGGGACACCGCGGTAAATTTTCGCGTTTGCTGAGGCATTTAGGGTTTTCGCCAGAGCACGTGCAGGGCCCGAGAAGGCGAGTATTAAATAAAAACAATACTTCGTTCTCCTAGTCTGTGATAGCGGACATCCTCTTGGTATACTTTAGAAAATCATTGTTGTGCTGAACTTCTTCAAGCTGTATACTTCCTAATCCCGAAATTTCATTGAGCACATGTGGGCCCCTTGCTATTGGCCGCGAGATCGAGCGGAGTCGCCGCCTAGTGGCTGCTGGCTGAACCGCGCCTAGTGTGGATTGCTCCGTGCCTCGTCTGCTAGCCCCGGTGTGTTTGCATGTGCGCGTACGTCATGCAGATCATCAAAAGGCGGTTTGTTCCGTTGGGTTAGTGCAACTTTAACCGCTCGTACGTATGCCTAACACGATGTGAAGATGTATTTGGCCTTGATCTGCTGTATATATACTGTAATAAGATCAGAGAGTGCACTTGTCGAGAGTGCTGTGTGTGGTCATCGTACCCTCCGTTCAAGAGGGTCATATCAGTGTAGGTGCCGCTCCGTGGTTCAAGCGCATTGCAATGTGCACTTGGCGTTGCCCTAAAGATGAAAGGTAATAAATCTCATGTGAATATAGCCTTTGAGCGGGACGGTGTTAAAATTAAACGCCAGGCCTACGCGGAAAGCGCAGCACAGTCGCAGCGAAAGCTGGAAGAGCGGCATTTCTAGAGCCCGTTGTAAACTCTCTTGGGGCTACTCATACAAGTACACTAGCAAGGTATCCACTACGCTACAAATCACAATATTTGTGAAGTTGGGAAGCAGCTACAACGCCATTATTCATCATTGTGCACAGAAGCGAGGCTCCAGCTACACATATGTAACGCATTATGTGCACTTTGTTTACGTGACGACTCATGACGATGAAGAATTGTGGCTCAGCCCTTGTAATGGGTTGGAAGCTTTAAACGGCTCACCAGTTACGTAATTCGCATTATGTGACGCTCGATCGCTACTTCACTCTCCCACCATGCAATATAACATACGTTGACGTGAGAAAGAGAGACAGAGAGAGGAAGGAAGAATTTATCGAGACACTGAGGAATTGGATGATGGACTTATGGGCTTCCTTGGCTACCAAAAGAAGTGCACTTGTGAGGAACCCACTACGCTATACCTCATCATAATTTCTGTGACATAGGGAAACAGCCACTATGCCATTTTTCGTCATTCAACGGAGAGCCGTGGTACCCGCTAAAAACATGTAAGGCATTATGCGCACTTTGTTGGTGTTGTGCCTGATGACGGTGAAGAATTATTTCAGAGCCCCTTGTAATGGGTTGGAAGCATCCAACAGCCCACTCGTTGCGCAATTCGCATTGTGTGACGCCTGGTTACAGAATTCGCGTTGTATGGGCCATGATTGTTATTTCGCTCTTCCACCACACTAAATTACATATGTTAATGTTGTTCCTTCTGGACATGAAGCCTGTATAGCGTCTTCTTGCATGGCAGTTCCAAGCACCGGCATGGCTCTGAGGTACAACACTGGGGTCCCACGCAGAGGGCCCAGGTTCGAACCCCGTTCCATCCTGGAAATTTTTCTTCTTTAGCTTCTTTTTTCTTATTTCGAGCGATAGTGGTTGCGGACATCGGCGGCGGCGGCGGCGGCGGACAACTACGGCGCCAAAAACGGCTGGTGAAATGATCTCATAACAGCTTTCGCTGTAAAAAAGGCTCGCATGTACTTGAGCGTTGTGGTTAGGTGTTGTTTATACGTTACGCGACGAGCTTTAGTTGTGTACAGTCCTGGTCTCACTAGAGAGAGATATTTCTTTTAAGTCACGTCTAACACTTCGGTACTTAAATTGTCCCCTAAAAAGAACAGAAAATGAAATGACACGGAAATCGCAAGACTGAGTTGCCTTGCGCAATTTTAACTTGTGGCGAAATGTATACAAAGACACCCGTTTACTTAGATTAAGGTACGCGTTAATTAGCCCTGATGGTCAAAATTAATCCATACGACGTCCTTTAGATTTAATTTATGTCGTAGTAATTTCACGCGAAGCCACATCTTTTTTTCTTTACATTACCTGAGCGTTTGTGTTGCGTTGTTATAGTAGATTGATGCAAGGCAGCGGACATTATTCGCATGAAAAAATGTATTTTGGTCCCGTGAACTAGCCGGGCCTTTGTCCATTACTGTCGTGCAAGTAATCAATTGAAGAAATTTCCGTGCTGTACAGTTACCTTTGTGTACTGTTACTGGAATAAAAACAAGCGTGTGCGTGTTAAACGTCTCCGTAGCGCTAAAGCGCTGTCAGCCACGTAGCTTTCCTCAGTAAACCTATCAACTGTCCTACATTCCATGGAGAACTGAATAAGAAATGCGAATGAATATTTGAGCACGCAGTGCACAAAGTGCTATTTCAACTCATCGTGCAGGAATGGGGGCCTTCTTTTTGTTGAGGGGCATCCAAATGAAGAAGACGTAAATAGTTAATTCAGTCGCGCAATACAGCAGTGCTTAGTGGGTGGAACACAAGCTAAACATGTACAAATAAAACAACAAGAAAACGTCACCCATTGCGAAAACACTGACTATCGCCGAAGGCGAGCAACCCGTTCATTGGCAGAATGCGCTTCTCTCACAAGTAATTGTAACGTTCGGCGCGCTTCGTGCATTAATTCGGGAATGAAGAGCGCACATATTACCACAAAGCTGCAGTCAACGCATTTTGTTTGCCGGAAATCGGGTCACATCGCTCACAACGAAGCGCTGTTGTGCACGTTTGTATACGCGCCGACAACCTCCTAGCCACACTAGCGCGGAGACGGTGCTGCCACCTGTAGCCCGATCTCGCGGCGAATAGTAGAAGAGCTTCCTGCACGAGCACAGACATCGTACACTATACGAGCATGACTAAAAAGCGCAAGGCACCTTCGCTTAGTATAGAGGCGCGGATGGCCGCCACGGTAGTTCACTTGGTAGAGCATTGGACGCGTTATTTGAAGGTCGCAGGTTCAGTCCCTGCCCGTGGCAAGTTATCTTTTCGTCCACTTTTCTTTCTTCAACATTTACCTTACATTTACTACTAATAACATCCCCTATACTTTCCTTGGCATTATTGTCTGTTAGTGCTCATTATTATTGTGTATAACAAAGAAAAACGAGCCATTAAAATTTTTACTTCTTTCCGCCGTATAGGCGGACAGTCGCAGAAACGCAGACCACATAACGTACGACACATGCCGGATAACCGCCGCAGCTGATGCGCGGCAGCACTAACCCGCGATATGGAAATAAATCTTCCCCTCACAACGTCACGGTAACATCCCAAGCCCGTGCTCAGAACGCGCGATAAATTACGTAAACGCAACACATCAGGCTTGACACTTATAGCGTGATCGCTGCAAAATTTCAGTCTGCCCAAGCGTTCGAAACGCGAACCATAAAACTCCTTTTTTTCAGCGTGGCAAAATGATTTTTAAAGTTTGTGCGCCTGAAAGGGCCCCATTGCACAACGAACAATGAGTTTGTGTTAATGGTACGCTGTTTACAATACCAGCAATATTCAACCGAAATACTCAAGCACGTATCTCGCATAACACTGAGTAGTCGGTCGGGGTCCATTTGCTGCGTCTGATGTTTCTAATCCAAAGGCGTCGTCGCTTCTTTTCCTTGGGAAGCCTTAAAAGGCGGAAACCCTGCGCGCTGCTGTTTGAGCAGCCAACCGCGCAACAAAGGCCCATCGCACGCAACAAATTCATGCATGAATGCGAGGAGCAGTCGCCATGAATACGCGCGCGAGACCATACGCGGCTTCGCACAAGAGCTTCGCACCTACGCGCGCTCCTCAGCAATCGTGTAAATGCGGCGAGCCGGCGCCTCGCACTACCTCGCAGATGCGGCTCCCCAAGACTCCGCGCCGCGCTGCCACCGCTGCCGCCTGCCGCCGCCGGCAAGGAGAGAGTGTTTACGTCACGAGAAGAGGACGGCGCTGGGGCGGGGCGCGGATAGCGGTAAGATGAAAAAATCGCCAAACTCTCTCGAGGGGTATATATGGCTCTGTCTCACTCTAAAACCCCTTGATCTAGGAGAGTAACGACACTCTCCTCCGCGCGCGCATTTCCTCCTCGATGCTCCTCGCCCACCGCCGGCGCGCGCTGCGCACGGCACCATTTTTCGTCGGTGTTCTCGCGGGCGCGCCGTAGAAATCAATGAAAGCACGTGATGTCGGGCCACTTTCGCGCCCCGGTGCTGTAGAAAACTTTGAAAAATGGTGGTAACAAGATCGAGAACACCGAAATGAACATTTATTAAAAATATTAGTTTCTGTCGAAAGCCGTGTAAATGGGGCATGTTAATTTAAAAGGAGCTTTATGCAGCGTTCCATCATGCAGACGTTTCTTCTGCCACATGATAACATGCTTTACATTTGCATCTGATATAGTTCAGTTTGCGTCATGTCCGCTTATGTCTGGATTTTTTGCCTCTTTCCTGTGCACGCATGTGCAACACAGGTACTTACAGCGTCGCATCTTGAAATGACTTCGTGGATGATACATTGTCCATCCATGTGTTCTCCTGACATGGAAGTAGACTTGCGCAGTGGTCTCCAAACTGAACAAGACGCTTGCGCAGTGTCAGTACGATCAAGCGGCGCCAACAGTAACTCATCTACCGCAATAACAAAAGCGCCGGAGAAAGATTTTTCAGAATAGTATTTTGGCGTTCGTGTCAAAGAAACTAGCACTCGGTTTACCTGTGGGAGGAGACATTCCGTACGAATGTCAAAACACATCAATGCGATTATTTTGGCTCGTGTTACATGAACAGAAGGAAGCTCTCTAAAAAAACCGCAGAAGGGTGATTTTAAAGCATTTGCTATCAGAGCGAGTATTTTCGGCCTCTGCCTCGAAGTCGATATCGACAGCAAGCGAGCGCGATCAGTAGAACACCCCCTGCACGTCGTCTCCGCAAGAAAACCAAATTATAATTGTCTCCCAGTTATGCGTGCCTGGAATCCAAATTTAAAAGCAAATTGACGAACTGAAAAAAAAGCAATGTTAGCTAGCTGGCGCTGCTCATCTAAAATACCGTGGGCCTGCATTCTTTCATTTTCATTCTTTCATTCATTTCATTCTTTCAGTGCCTGCATTCGCTTGCATTTGGGTGGCTAAAGCGCATATCAAAGTAAGCTGGAAGAATAACGCCTCTACAAGCCGCTGTTCCAATTTTCAGTAAAACAGACAACGTATTCTGCAAGAATGTTACAGCGCGGAAAACGAAACGAACGGGCGAGTAGAGGCCACACGGATAAGCTCTGAATTGTACCTGAGGTTTATTTGGGAAAGCACGCATATTAGTAGAGTCAGAAATGCGAATCTGACCAAGGAAAATGGGAAAGCACAAACACGGCATGGAAAAAAAAACTGATCACTAAGGTAAGTCGTCATATCAAAAACAACGCCGTAAGTGATACAGGTGTCTCAGGGGCACTTTCGATCGGGATCAAGATCATCGCAATCTGCTCACCGATACCTGGCTCCCAGATTGCGATTTGACTGACGTTTGCGCCAAACTCGATCCGGATTAGTTTGGAACGAATAGCAGCGATGATTGTTGATCGCGATCAAGAAATCCGGTTCGCACTGATTCTGATCATGATCAAAACTACCCGTGTGACACCGGTATAAGAGATAATGTAGTTTTTCAGTAGTGAACGGAAGGCATGCTAATGCAGGCATGACCAAGACGAGCCATTTCGGTCGCGGCCTGCTAGAAACGGCTCACTTTCGCTATCAGAATGTTAGTTCTTTTTATGAGCGTTGTGCTTGTGTGTTTGTTGTGTTCTTGCAACTGATCGCATTTGTGTCACGGTTTTTATGTGTGAATTCCTCCTCCCGCCCTCCCCCCAAAAACACCCTTATTTGGGAACCAGCGCCAGTATCATCACTATTCGTCCATTCATTAGTTTTGTACACCAAACATTCACAATAAACGGAATCTAACAATCACGACAAGCGTGATCGAGAAGCTGTATCATCGCGCGTAATTGTTCGCAGCGGCCGACGTGAGAGGTGATGGACTCTCAGCTGAATATTCAGCATATTGAGGACAACCCCATTTTTAAGCAACGCGCAAATAGCCTAGGAAAAAAAAGATGTTGATGAGCAGGCCGGAACGATATTTACAATGTAGCATTCAGCGATGCTTTGATACGAGCAATAGGAAAAGTGCCTTACCTCGCAAAGAACGCTGTTCTTTGTCGGAACAAAGTTTTTTCGGCCGATGTTACCCGGCCGATGGCTTTGTTACCCCAAGGTAAGCGTGATCACGCTTACCTCGGGGAATCGTAAAAAAATAACAGCATATCCACGTGGTGAATGATGACGAGTGGGGCGAAGCGAACTCGCGCTGCAGCACGGCGATGGCATTGGCGCGAGCTTGGTCCTTCTTTATGGAAGATATTGTGACTAGATTGTTTGAGAACCACAATCTGTTGCACACACTGCAACTATGGCCGAAACTGTTATCAAGGAAGTCCCGCTGGAAGCGCGCGTCGGCGCCTTCGGGCAGAGCCCGCCTTATGCGTTTTGCAGCCACTTCACGTGCTCGCACAGTCTCGGGCTCTGCCTGCCGGTACGCGCGCTTTCTCGCCGCTTCACGGTCCTTCACATTTTGAAGATCCGATTCGCGCCACAGCCGTGCAGCTTCGGCCTCGCAGGCTCGAACGGCGGGGTCTTCGCGCCACAGCAGTGCAGCTTAGGTTGTCGAGCAGCTTCGGCCTCGCGGGGTCGAACGGCGGGGTCTTCTCGGCGCAGCCGCGCAGCTTGTCGAGAAGCTTCGGCGTCGCAGGCTCGAACGGCGGAATCTGCTTCGCGGCGTTGACGTGCAGCTTCGGCCTCGCGGGCTGTCACCTCAGGATTCTGTTTGCGAGTGCGCGCTGCCGCCGCCTTCCGTGCCCTCCGCTCCGCAGCCTTGTCTTCCATCTGGCGACTCCGAGCTAAAGAGAAAGCGTGCCAAGAGGGAGCCTCATGGCGCATTACTTCTGGAATGTTGTCTTCGGGTGTCGTTGAAAACACGAGACGTAGTAAAGAAGAAAGAACGCCACACAGGCGAACACGCACGAGAGTCTCACTCGTCAACGTGGTCCTCTTCTTCTACTGCATACCAGAACGCGCGCTTCTCACGAGCTAGAGGTGGCTACTGCAACGCTACAAGCAGAGGCTGGACAAACCCACGGCATAAGGAGCTTCGCCCCTAAAAGTGCATAACCGTTTGCACTCTCGTTGTTTCAGTTATGGGGGCAACAGCACGGCATAACGCCCACACAAGGCACAGAAAACAAAGCGCGCGCAACGTTCGCTACGCGGAGCCCCGGCGTAAAATGGCGCAAGCGAAAAAGAAAAATACGAGCAAAACGCAAGATTCATGCGTCTCTAAGGGCAACGGCGAAGGAGACCAACCGTCGGCGCGGAAAATGCAGCGGAGAACGGGAGGACACGGAGGGGGTTAGGAGGAGAGAGGAGGACGCGCGCGCGGCGGCGAGTACAATGAATGGCGGTACTTTCCCAAGATCAAGGGGCTTTAGCTCACTGCTCACTCAAGACTTCTCCGCCATCTGTATCCCGCGGCGGACACTACTGCTACCGTACAACTGCAGTTGACACGAAGTGGCCAATAGATTATTTTGAATAAAGAAAGCGTATAGTATGTGTGAAGCCTACTGTGTTTACTAGCACACCAGCGATGCCTCATGTTGGCCATTGCAGGTAACTCTTAGTGTTAGCTTCTATGGTCTAACAGTAGGAAATTAGATCATATTACATTAAAAAAAGTAATGCTAGCGTGCTCTTGTCCGTCTGCCTCGCTCCATTATGTGCCTCGTGCACAGACGCACCACCTCACAGAAATTCACGGCGAATGTTCTCTAAGTGCACTCCAGTCTCTAACGCAAGGCACGCATTTGGAGACACGACGTTTCAATTCGGCCGACGAGCGAAGAATTGGGACAACACTTACCAAGCTCTCCCATGAGAGCGCGGTCCTGGGAGGAGCTAGTGCAGCGACGCTTGGAGAGATCAGGCAGCTCCTCTCTGTCCGTTTCCAGAAAGTGTTGACGCTCCTTTTCGGCATTCCTCCTCTTGGGCATTAGCAGATAGAACGACCACGATCTATTGAAGAAAGCGTCAGTCGCTGTAGACAAGACTTTGTCTACCGTTGAATGACCCGACGGTCTTGCGGTGCTAGGTTTCTTGTTCTTGTTGTTCTTGTTTGCCTTCAACTATGATCTATTGAAGAAAGCGTCAGTCGCTGTAGACAAGACTTTGTCTACCGTTGAATGACCCGACGGTCTTGCGGTGCTAGGTTTCAAGCCCCCAGGTTTCTTCTTCTTCTTCTTTACCTCAGTAATGTCGCTTCGTAGCAAATGCGCGGGATTAAGCAAAGTGGGCGGATTATTTTCTCCATTAAATTCTGTAGGTTAACGTTACCTGGATGCTGTATTAAAAATATATATAAGTTTAAATCGCAAGTAATCAACAATGATATCCTTCAAGCCAACATAACTGGTATGCACCTATTATGGAACATGACAATAATGATGATTATGCTTCTACAACATGGCACGCATTTCCAATGGGGATAGGCCACGAATTGGGCAGCTCAACATGAGTTGGTATCGCCAAGTAGTTCATAACACAATTGAAAAAAAATTGTAATGGTACCCTAATGCAAGACTTAGGGGTTTGGGAGTGGCACTCGCACAAGTACTTAGGTAAACATCGGTAAAGTGGGCATACTTGGGTAAGGAAGCATCGCCGGCGTGACGCATTCGACGCCAGCACGCCAGCACGTACGACGCCGCTGTGCGGCAGCGGAAACGGGGCACATGATGCCGCTGATGCTACCCGCAGTTACAGACGCCGCATTGAATTCAGCGGTGGTGATACCTGGAGCGCAGCAGTTCTAGAAGAGAGACTCGACACGAAGGAATGCAAGGTGCTTAAATTGCTGCGCATCAGTTATCACAATCGTCGAGATCCATGTAGCGTCTGTAAAAAAAGCTGGCGCCCAAACAGACATCGGTGACGTCACGCGTTGGCGCTAGTGAGCCCTTTATCCCTATTCCAGTTCACTGTACGACGGCAGGCCTACAAGAGCAACTCGTGACGTAAGCAGGCGCGCTCTTATATTGGGGAGGGGAGGAGGAAGGACGAGGCGCGGCACCTGGCGAGCGTCGGAGCAAGTGCGCCATACGCGTGACCTGTCCTGTGATGTGCGTGAGGCGAAGGCTGTATAACCCGGCGCGCAGTTGACGCAACGGGAGGAAGGAGCGGGAGAGAGCGTCGAGCGAGGTGGATGTGACGTGAACACGACCAAGCCTCGCGGTCTTTTAGCATATTTGAAGTTACGTCATACTTGAATATCCACTATATTATTGAGCACTAACAGACAATAAGGCCAAGGAAAGTGTAGGGAATGTTATTAGTAGTAAATGTAAGGAAAATTTGAAGAAAGAAAAGTGGACGAAAAGATAACTTGCCGGGGGCAGGGACCGAACCTGCGACCTTCGAATAACGCGTTCGATGCTCTACCAACTGAGCTGCCGCGGCGGCCATCCTCCCGTCCACTTTATGGGGTATATATGTACGTACATTAAACGTGGGACTGTCAGTCAGCGCCGCCAGTAGCCATGACGGCGAGTGTGAAACACTTTTTTTGCCTGTTGGCGTCACGTAGCACGTGAACTTATTACGAGCTGGCAGCTGACCAATAATCCCTCGCATACCATCTGAAAGCATCAAGTCTGCCAGAACGAGGCCCTTGCTATGAATGAAGGAAAGAAGTGGAAATCTTAAGGGCTCGTTTTTCTTGGTATACGCAATATTAATGAGCACTAACAGACAATAATGCCAAGGAAAGTATAGGGGATGTTATTAGTAGTAAATGTAAGGTAAATGTGAACAAAGAAAGTGGACGAAAAGTGCTCATTAGTATTGTGTATAACAAAGAAAAACGAGCCCTTAAGATTTCCACTTCTTTCCTTCATTCATAGCGAGGGTCTCGTTCTGGCAGACTTGATGCTTTCAGGTGGTATGCGAGGGATTATTTTTCAGCTGCCAGATCGTAATAAGTTCACGTGCTACGTGACGCCAACAGGCGGAAAAAGAGTGTTCCACACTCGCCGTCATGGCTAATGGCGGCGCTGACTGACACTCCCACGTTTAATGTACATGTATACCCCATAAAGTGGACGGGAGGATGGCCGCCACGGTAGCTCAGTTGATACATCGAACGCGTTATTCGAAGGTCGCAGGTTCGGTCCCTGCCCGCGGCAAGTTACTTTTCGTGCACTTTACTTTCTTCACATTTATATTCTTATTACTGTATTACTTTAATGAGTAATGGGTTGCGCTCTCTATAGCCTTCTAGTGGGTCGTCCCCTTTGGCTCTTCGCGCTCGCGCTCTGAGTCCGTGTTTGTGCCTTGACTGTCGCCATTGCATATCGTCGCCGACTACCGTCCAATAAACGCCTCAACAAATTGGTGGAGAGCAAGGAGGTTAAACTTTGGTGGAGAGTGCTGTGCTCCTATTCAATGCCCCTGGAGCTGAGATCCCGTACCCTACCAACTACCATGCCTCAAGACGCTGCTCAGCAAACGTCTCCTTCCACAACGACCGCATGCCCCGGTGTCCCCCGCATCCGCGACCCTCCTATCTTCACCGCCGCGGATGGGACCGATGTTGAGGATTGGCTTGCGATGTACGAGCGTGTGAGCGTACCAAACAAATGGGACGAGGCAGGCAAACTCACCAACCTGGTTTTCTACCTCGGTGGCGGGCCTGTGGTACAACAATCACACCACCGAGTTCCCCACGTGGTCTGTTTTCAAGACCGCCATCATCGATGTATTTGGCCGCCCTGCCGTTCGTAAACTACAAGCCGAACAACGTTTACGTGAACGAGCTCAGCAGACCGGTTAGTCTTTTACGAGCTACGTAGAAGACGTCCTAGACTTGTGCAAGAAGGCTGACGCGGCCATGCCTGAGTCTGACAAGATCCGCCACGTTCTGAAAGGCATCGACGACGATGCCTTCACTATGCTGCTCGCCAAGAACCCTCGTACTGTGGCGGGGTGATCACGCTCTGCCAAAGCTACGAGGTACTGCGCCGGCAGCGACTGCTGACCCGTCGACCTCCATCACGCGACGCCGATCTCGCAGGCTTGTCGGCCATTTCTGATCAGTCCGCCTTGCTCGCCGAGATCAAGTCATTCGTGCGCGAGGAAATTGCCCGCCAGTTCTCCCTACTGGCCTTTCCTCACCCGCAGCACGTTGAACAGCCGTCGACCACACTGCTGGCTCCCTTACGCCGCGCTATTCAGCAGGAAATCGCGGAGGTCATGCCGGAATACCACCAGCCCCCTCCGGCACCTGCGCCGCTCAGTTACGCGCATGTAGCCAGGTCACCCCAAGCGATTCCTGTGGCTGCCCCACTTACTGACGCCGAAGCCGTCGCCAGACCTCAAGCCTTCGAAGCGAGTGGGCCGGCTGCGTTTGCCGACGCCATACCTAGGCCACCGATGCAGCCCGTCATGCAGTAGTATCAGCAGACGCCTCGTCCACCGCGTCCTGCTCCATGGATGGGACCTACCCCGGCGAACCGATGGCGCACTTCTGACAACCGCCCGATCTGCTTCGCGTGTGGTTGCGCCGGTCATGTCGCCCGCTATTGCAATCGCGTGCAGCCGCCTCGTGCAGCCTCAGCCATCCCCAGCCAGTCAAGCCGCCCGTATTACGATTCACCGCCGCCTATGTCACCGTCGTCTCGCCCAGCTCCATCTACCCACCGTTCGCCGTCACCAGGACGCCGATTACTGTCACCGATGCGGCCACGGCCGCTCCCACGTGACCAGGAAAACTAGTCGTCGCAGTCCACGAGGCAAGGGCTGCGACGCTATCGAACTGAGAAAGCCCTCAGCGAAGCCCATCGTACGTGTTAGACGTGTTTGTGGACGGTGTGCGCGCATCTGCCCTTATTGACACTGGAGCCGCCGTATCCGTTATTGACGCCAAACGTAGCCGACTACTGCGAAAAGTGACGACGCCACTTCCCGGGCTCTCCCTCCGTACAGCCAGCGCCCAAAGTATTCACCCTACAGCGGTGTGCACAGCCCGCGTAATGATTAAGGATGCTCTGTACGCCGTCTAATTGATCATAATTCCAGCATGCTCTCACGACGTCATCCTAGGATGGGATTTTCTCTCTCACCACGACGCCGTGATTCATTGCGCACCCGCCGAAATAGAGCTATCACCATTCTCTGATCTGACGCCGGCTGACAGTCCATCGTCTGTGAGCAAGGTACTCGTCAAAGACGACACCAAGCTGCCTCCATATTCGTCAACGGCGGTGTCCGTCTACTGCGCCAGTCTCTCCGACACCGTCGCGCTCCTCTCGCCATCCGACCGTGTTTGCACAAGGAAAGGCTTGCTGGTGCCCTTCGCGACCGTGCAAGTCACTCAGGGCAGCACGTCAATTTTTGTTGTCAACCCATCTCCGTACAGTGTTACGTTGGTGCAAGGAGAATGTCTCGGCAGCGTGGAACCCCTCGAAGACGCACAAGTTATGGACGAACCAGATGGCACGCATTGCCCCAGTTCCGGCACGCTCAGTTCTGTTACCACGTCTGGTTCATCGCCCGCTGATGTATTTGCTTCTTCCATTGCTGACAACCTTACGCCGGTCCAGCGTTCCCAGCTTCTGGACCTGTTGGAAGAATTTCGCGCTTCTTTCGATATTGCTCAAACTTCTCTCGGCCGCACGTCCACCGTTACGCATCGCATCGACACTGGCGCCCAACCACCACTGCGGCAACGTCCATATCTCGTATCTCCCACAGAACACCGCGTAATCAACGAGCAAGTCGACGACATGTTTCGACGTGATGTTATTCGACCATCTAACAGTCCCTGGGCGTCTCCTGTCGTACTTGTTGCGAAGAAGGACGGTTCTGTGCGGTTCAGTGTGGACTACCGACGACTCAATAAGATCACTCGTAAGGACGTGTATCCACTACCACGAATAGACGACGCGATTGACAGCCTACAAGGAGCCGAATTCTTTTCATATATCGATTTGCGCTCAGGGTACTGGCAGGTACCTATGGCTGATGACGCTCGACCGAAGACCGCCTTTGTCACGCCCGACGGCTTGTACGAATTCAACGTCATGCCGTTTGGGCTGTGTAATGCGCCCGCCACCTTCGAGCGCATGATGGATACTGTTCTGCGCAACCTGAAATGGCACACGTGCTTGTGCTACCTCGACGACGTCGTCGTTTTCGCTCCAGACTTCACGCATCTTCAACGCCTCCGGCATGTGTTGACGCGTTTGAGCGACGCTGGTCTGCAACTGAATCTAAAGAAGTGCCGATTTGCAGCACGGCAGCTGACAATACTCGGCTACGTCGTGTCCAAGGACGGAATTCTCCCCGATCCAGCCAAACTTCGGGCCGTGACCGAGTTCCCGAAACCTACGTCCGTCAAAGAACTGCGCAGTTTCGTAGGACTGTGTTCCTACTTTCGGCGCTTCATTCGAAACTTCGCGACTATCATATCACCGCTGACGATGCTCCTCGGAAGTAACGGGCCCCTCCATTCGTGGTCGTCGGAGTGCGACGACGCTTTCGCAAAGCTCCGTCGTTTGTTGACGTCGCCTCCCATACTACGCCACTACGACCTTACGGCCCCTACAGAGGTACACACAGACGCCAGCGGTGTTGGCCTTGGCGCTGTCCTTGCGCAGCGCAAACCAGGGTTCCCTGAATATGTCGTGGCATATGCAAGTCGTACGCTTACTAAAGCCGAGACCAATTACACCGTCACCGAAAAGGAATGCCTGGCGATCATATGGGCCCTTACAAAGTTCCGACCCTATTTATATGGCCACCCATTTGATGTCATCACCGACCATCATGCACTATGCTGGTTGTCGTCATTGAAGGATCCCTCAGGCCGCCTCGCCCGCTGGGCACTTCGCCTACAGGACTACGATATTCGCGTGCTGTACCGCAACGGACGCCAGCATGCTGACGCCGACGCCCTGTCGCGCTCCCCCTTGCCTGACGACGATGCCCCCTGCTCGGTACCTAACAATGTTGTTTCTTCCATCGAAGTTCACACCATCGCTACCGAACAACGCAAGGATAAATGGATCGCCTCGCTGATAGACTTGCTCACTGATCCGTCGGCAACACCAACCACTCGCGCGTTGCGTCGTCAAGCCCACCATTTCACCATTCGTGACGACCTACTGCACCGACGCAACTACAACGCCGACGGCCGCCAGTGGCTACTTGTGATACCCCGCAGTGTGCGTTCTGAAATATGCGAGTCTTTCCACTCTGATCCACAATGCGCGCACTCTGGGGTATCCAAAACTTACCACCGCATTCGACAACGATACTTCTGGCGAGGGATGTACCGCCACGTGCAGAAGTTCGTTCGCTCCTGCCTCGATTGCCAACGCCGAAAACCTTCAACGCACGTGTCACCCGCCGGTCTACAACCATTACCTTGCCCGAACCGTCCGTTCGGGCGCGTGGGCATCGACTTGTACGGACCACTTCCTCTGACATCGGCTGGTAACCGCTGGGCCATCGTCGCTGTTGACCATCTAACGCGATACGCCGAAACCGCCGCTCTCCCAGCGGCTACAGCGCGCGATGTTGCTTCCTTCCTGCTACACCGATTCATGCTGCGTCACGGTCCACCCCAGGAGCTTCTCAGCGATCGAGGCCGTGTCTTCTTGTCGGAAGTGGTCGAAGCCATTCTAAAAGAGTGCCGTGCTGTTCACCGCAAAACTACTGCTTACCACCCGCAGACGAATGGGCTCACCGAACGCTTTAACCGCACGCTCAGCGACATGCTCTCAATGTACGTCGCCGCCGATCACACAAATTGGGATGCCATTCTGCCCTTTGTCACCTACGCCTATAATACCGCCCCTCAGAGCACTACTGGTTTTTCACCCTTCTTCCTATTGTACGGAAGGCACCCGTCGCACACCATCGACACGATACTCCCATACAAGCCGGATTCAACTGAGTGTGCGCCGATATCTGACACAGCCAGGCTTGCGGAAGAGTGTCGCGAGCTTGCCAAGTCGTTTACAACGCAGGAACAAGAGCGGCAAAAGAGCATTCGCGGTGGAACCACCACTTCTGAGTTCACGTTCCTCCCTGGAGCGCTCGTATGGCTCTCGGTCCCTACCACTGCAACTGGCCTCTCTACAAAACTACTGCCGAAATACGAAGGCCCCTACCGGGTCGTCGAGCGCACATCCCCGGTCAACTACGTGATCGAACCCATCGAACCACCTTCGGACATGCGCCGTCGAGGGCGCGACATCGTCAACGTGGAGCGCCTCAAGGCCTACTATGACCCACTCGTAGTGACGAGCTGTTAGGTCGCCGGACGGCTCCCTTTTCGTACCCGGGGAAATTGTAGCGAAGCCTTTAATGAGTAATGGGTTGCGCTCTCTATAGCCTTCTAGTGGGTCGTCCCCTTTGGCTCTTCGCGCTCGCGCTCTGAGTCCGTGTTTGTGCCTTGACTGTCGCCATTGCATATCGTCGCCGACTACCGTCCAATAAACGCCTCAACATTACTACTAATAACATCCCCTATACTTTCCTTGGCATTATTGTCTGTTAGTGCTCATTAATATTGTGTATCACAAAGAAAAACGAGCCCTTAAGTTTTCCACTTCTCTGCTTCATTGAATATCCGCTGTAGCATATGCAACTCTTAGCTTAACCCATTCCATCACTTTTATACACGGTTCCGGCAATTCTCATTTTCTCCCATATGCTGGGGCGCATATGCGCTTGCGCAGAAGCGAAGCTAGCCTTAGGCTCTTGAATTTACATTGACGCAAGACCGGAATATCGAAAACTAGCCTGGGTGCCTAGGCCTCACGGGACAGGAACGCTAGGCAGTGCGCCCTGCCAAGACGTATTTGCGGCAAGGTAAACATGCAGGAACTGCCAGCCTGGCTTCAGACGCTAGCTGCTCACAGGCTTAAATACTATTTTCATTCGCGGCTTCACGAACAGTTGCTGCCTCTGCAGTGCCGATATGGCACATTGAATAGCTGTGCGTTTTAACGCGACATCGTTAAAGTTTTTTTCTCAGGAATGCCGGCGTCGGCGTTGTCGGCTGTGAGCAAAAAATGAGCGTTGTCTGTGAACGTAAATGAGATATAGATGCAAATGAAGAAATACTAAAAATCATTGGCTGGACTGGGAATCAAACCCAGCACTTGTGTTCTACCACAGAGCCACGTCCGTGCTTGAAATGGCTTCGCAAGAAAACACTATATGAACATTATGTAGTGCGAGCAGTCTCATTAAGACATGTCATCCCAAGGGACAAAAGGGGCTCGGCAAATGGTAGGCCCGACGTCCGTGGTTGTTCAAAATATGGCCGGCCCGACGTCAGCAAGTTCGGTAGGGCCGATGTCGTTTTTTGCAAATGGCCGGGCTGTTTGCCGACCATCGGCAGCTGGTCGGCCAATGGCGTCGGGCCGATGTCATAGACTTGGCATTGCCTACCTCGGGCCGCACGCGTCCTGAGCACTTGCCAACGATGACAAAAGCACGGCCAACGCTCATTTGCCGTTACTCACCGCCATCAATTCTGCATTTATTTCATGCAAGTATATATTATTTCGACCGCGGAGGGGGTCAGTTTTCTTTTTTTTTTGGGGGGGGGGGGCGGGAGGGTATAAGCAATATTAATTTCACTTTTGCATTTTTTACGCAACGCTTGAGGCAAACGAGATGAATTGAAAACGTTTGCGCTGAATTAATGCTTGAAATGATGAGAAGTAATAATGACGAAATAATTTTGCACAAATATGCTTGTTTGCATTGTTAAAGACAACTAAGCCCAACTGTACTTGAGTGTACACATCGTGGCCCTAAAATTGACAAATACAACTGCTGCTGACGCTGTATGAAATATTGGCACCCACCCACGCAAGCGCTTCGATCAATAAAAAATCAGACGGATACAAGTATAATAAAATTGGCCGCGTATCTGCGTGCTTCGCTGCAAATTGTTGTTGTTGTTGTTCCTCAGACACTTGGCGCAACCCACTTAGGGGGATAGGCAATGAATCGGACGGTGCCTTTCTCAAAGATTGGATTCGCTTCTTGAAAGAAACGGTTTTAAAAATTAACATTTTATGCGTTACACATCACCAGTACAACTTCATAAAGCTTAAAGGGGAAAAACGAAACGAAAGAAAAAGGGCCAAAAATACCTATATATACAACTGTGATTAGAGAAAGAAACGCTCTAAAAATAAACTGAGCTATGTTACACCTAACATTCAAATCTTTTAGTCTCTCGTAGGAAATTGCATGTCGTGTAAAGACGATAGAAGAGGCGCTGTGTGAGATATGGACGCCATCTGGCAATACGTCGGGAAACATGAGTGCTGTGTTGCGTGCTGGTAGTCCCGGCGCAGCAGCAGGCGAAGACCGGCGGTGACCAACGCGACCGGCGGGGACGCCAGCCAGCTCGAAAACGCGGTTTGGCGCGAAGCGCTGAAGCAGAGAAACGTCCGCACTCAACGAGTACTCTCCACACACTCTTTTATTTACACGTCGCCTGGGTAAAACAGGAACGCCAGAGCGGCGCCCACAACCGGCAGCCTGAAGGCCGCCCACAACGCTGCTTTTTCATTTTTTAAATATTTCTTTTTCACCTTCTTGGCCTTCTCAAAACTAAAGTTTTTCAACACCAACCCATGGCATTCGTACAGTGCAATACAGAACCGAAACCGAAACACAACAATGAGCTCGTGCGAAGGGCACGGAGGAAGGCAAATTTCAGCGCAGTCGCATTTTCAGCTTTGTTGAAACAGCGCTCACTAGACGACGACGAAGTAAAAGAAGGCACAGGACAGGCAGCGCCTGTCCTGTGCCTTCTTTTACTTCGTCGTCGTCTAGTGAGCGCTGTTTCAACAAAGATGAACGCATACCAACTCGCTCAAGCTTCCATTCTTATGCATTTTCAGCGCAGCTTAAGAAACTAGGGTCCTTAAAAGTACGTATGTATGCATTTTCTATTAAAGGACCACGCCACCTAATACTTACCTAGTGATGTTGCACCTCAGATATGCATGATATTTACTTTTTGATCGACAACGTTCACAAGTATGAACAGCCGTACCAGTTCAAGACGGCTGGCCCTTGGGCAAGTGGTTCAACTTTGGCCGAGTGGCTGAATCGAGGGACGTGGCGACAAACAGAAAGACAGACAGACAGAAAGACAGACCAAAATTTCTGCGTTTAAGTTCCCCAGGAAAGACTATCGTCTTTAATAGGGATCACACTTAATTTTTTTAACATTAGTCAAAACAAATGTCCTTCGGTCGAGGTGACATGCGTGGTGTCAACGTGACTCTACATTGATGTCGTCTTCCGTTTCTGTCGCATCCTGTTACGACCGCCGTCTCCGTCGCTCGCGCCAAGGAGCCACCTTTTCACGACTTTTCCTACAGTGGACAGAGATGCTTCCGGGAAGCTGCTCAGAACGGACACTGCAACAAAAACGCCAGGCCTGCGCTAAAACCGCAGCACAGTCACAGCGAAAGCTGGAAGAGCGGCGTTTCTAGAGCCCGTTAGGCTCTCTTGGGGCTACAATATAAGTACACTAGAAAGGTACCCACTACGCCATAAATCAACATTTTTGTGAAGTTTGGAAGCACCCACTAAGCCATTATTCTTCATTCTGCGGAGAAGCGAGTGACCAGCTACACCTCTGTAAGGCATTATGTGCACTTTGTTCACGCGACGACTGGTGACGATGAAGGATTATGGCTCAGCCCTTTGTAATGGGTTGGAATCTTTAAACGGCCCACCAGTTATGTAATTTGCATTGGGTGACGCCCGGTCGCTATTTCCCTCTCCCGTCATGCTGTATAACATACGTTGACGTGGGAAAGAGACGGGGGGGGGGGGGCGAAGAACTTTACTGAGACCCCGAGGAAATGGATCATGCGCTTATGAGCTTCCTTGGCAAACAATACAAGTGCCCTTGCGAGGAACCCACTACGCTATAAATCATTGTAATTTTACTGAGACCCAGAGGAAGTGGATCATGCGCTTATGGGCTTCCTTGGCAACCAATACAAGTGCACTTGCGAGGAACCCACTACGCTATAAATCATTGTAATTTTTGAGAAGTAGGGCAGCAGGCACTCTGCCATTTTTCGTCATTCTACGGAGAGCGTTGGTACCTGCTCAACCCATGTAAGGCATTATGCGCACTTTGTTGATGCTGTGCCTGATGACGATGAAGAATTATGGCAGGGTCCTTTGTAATGGGTTGGAAGCATTCAACAACCTACTCGTTGCGCAGTTCGCATTGTGTGATGCCTGGTTACAGAATTCGCGTTGTGCGACGCTTGGTGCTTATTTTACTCTTCTACCACGCTATATTGCATATGCTAATGTGGTTCCTTCCCGACATGAAGCCTGTATAGGACCTTTTAGCCAAGCGGTTTCAAGCACCGGCGTGGCTCAGAGGTTGAATACTAGGCTCCCACGCAGAGGGCCCGGGTTCGAACCTCGTTCCATCCTGGAATTTTTTTATTTAGTTTTTTTTCTTATTTCGATCGATACTGGTTACGGACACCGGCGGCGGCGGCGGCGGACAACTACGGCGCCAAAAACGGTCGGTGAAATGATCTCATAACAGCTTTCGCTGTAATAACACATGTAATGATACAAATTGTGAACCCATAGTTACGATAAGAATACAAATAGTTTCCTGACGAGAAAATGACTGCTGCACAAGCGTACTAAGACGCAAGCATACTAAAGCGCTTTTAACACGTAAATAACACGGCTATTTCGCAAGATCCTCGACACAGATATCTAGTTGTTAATAATCTAAGTATACCACTCTGTCGTGACGAACACACACTGCATGCATAATGCGTAAGTTCTCCAGGTAATTAAGGCACCTACGCCGCAAGTTGCGTAATTTTATTAACGATATTCGTAAACTATCCTACCTAACGCTCGTTCGACCTCAGCTTAGCTTAGTTTACTTAAATTTTAATGTTTTGGTGCATGAGACGGTAAGCCGGCCGTGTCACATGTGAATTACATGTATATGGGAATATGGGAATTAGTTTTGCTGCCAATCAGAGATGATAAAACTTTTCATTTTATTTCATTTCAATTGGTATTGACTGCTGTTTTCAATATTCAAGCTATCGAGTGGGGCGCCTAAAGCGCGGACGCCGCCGCCGAAAAACGACGGAGTCGACGATGCCACCAAAGAGTGCTATACGAGCCGTTAGCATGCGTGGCAGGAGAGGAGAGTCTCTCGCCCAAAAGCGTCAGTGAAGAATAAGCGCGCCCATAGAAGATGGGAAACCTCGTAGAATGGACACTGCCATTAAGTCATGCGGCCGAAGAGAGAGCAAGGGAATCGAGAGAGAACTACCCTTCTCGTGAGATGCATTGAGGTACCAAGTCGTTGCTTATGAGCTTATGATAGTTCACAAGTTTCGGTTTTGGTTCTTCGCGCGTGCAGTTTTCCTACGTCCGTCATTATTTTTTGTCTTGTTTTTTATCGCTACAGCCGGTCTCTGGGTTACATTTCAGAATGGCCAATGTGAGAATTTTTTTTTATCATGAGAATACACGACACTGCAAGAATTACTCACGAGCCGTCATTGTAGCTGCGCTCTAGGCTACGCGCAATTCCGGAAAATAGACGGAAGACGCCTTGTGATGTTTATTTGCCACGGTAAAAAAAGCGAGAAAAAACACACAGTAAATATTTATTCAATGCAACCTGCCCTCTTGCGTTGTAGCAGCACCAAAGTACAGTGCGGTTGTTCCCTCGCGAAGCTCCACTACACTCTTAAAAAAAAGGGTGTCTGTACTGACTACCTTTGGGTGGTAATCGCCTCGCTACACATATGATGACCTTTTGGGGTGTCAAACGACTCCCTTCGTTCTTCAGACCAACGACTCCCTTCTTCACAATTTGGGGTGTCAAACGACTCCCTTCGTTCTTCAGACCAACGACTCCCTTCTTCACAAGCAGAGAGTCTACGTTACTCCCAACGCAGGAGTCTACATGACTACCTTTTATTTCCCGCTAGTACCTCTAGGTAGTCAGGGTGACCCCTTTGCCATGGTAACGCTGACCCCCACTGGAGCGTTCCTTTGACTCCGTTGTCCTTAAGGACAGTGGTGTACATGACTCCCCTGGCAAGAGTCAGTGTGACCACTTCGTGGTACTCAATGAGACACTCTGCAACAAATAATGTGTTTATTTTTCTTCTTGGTCGATATTGATGAAACTTGCTGAGTTTAAGTTTACTTATGTGGCGATTTCAAATATGCAATTATCTGGAAGAAAACGCAGTTTTTACACATAAAAATTTCATGTGTCTTGATGAGCAAGCCTTTCCAAACTTGGAGTTACAAAGTAAATCGACATATCGCTATAGTTAGGGGATAAAAACTGTATCCAATAGTTTTAAAGGAGTTTACTGCGCTGTTCTGGCAAAGGAGTTTACTGCGCTGTTCTGGCATAATGTTCATGAACCCACTAGCCCACATACGAACTCGCGTTTTAAACCCATTTGAGTTAAAAGTTACGTAATATTGAACTCTCGTGAGCGAATCACCAGCTAGACATACACTTACTGGTCAATGTTCAGCATACTATGACTATTGTTAAGTGGGTTTAGGACATGCATTCTGGTTATGTTGCATACAGTTCCCATTTCATATTATTGTGATATGCTTACTTTGTAACTCGTGCAGGCCTAACATGGCACATGAAATGTTTGATATACTTAACACGACATATAATAGTAGAAAAATATTTGCATTTTCAAAATCAGCGTACAAATACACATAAACTAAACAAGTTTTATAGAGATTGATCAAGAATTTCAAAAGAACTTCAAATCAGAGCGAACACCATTAGGGTTTTTATCTGACAATCGACGAAAGTTGGTGCCGCTACCTCTTGTTACTCAACAAGGCACTTCCACCGGGTTTACTCAAACAGGAACACTGTGGTGGATGCATGACAGCCGCAACAAGTTTTTGTAGCAACTTTACAGTGCTGCACTCGATTCCTCTGGGGGAAATAAAATACTACTCGAAGTTTATATAGATGAGTCTAATAACAATTTCCGCTCGCGTAAAACAACAAAAAATGTTGATTCTAGAAGAAAGTAAGCCATGCAACACGGAAACAGAAGAGATGCGGACAGCTCAAACGCTAGCGTTTGGTTTGTCTGCGTTTTCTCTTTCACGTCTGCATGCCTTCATCCTATAAACAAACTGAAATTTCTGCGATTCGTAAAATTATTCTTTGAATCGGTTTTAAACACTTCATGCCATTTCATACATGTTCACATTGTAATGACAACCTACTGTTTTATCAGTAAGCACCTAAACTATAGGCACAACATCCTGCAAATAATGCGTAGTCCTTAGCCACGTCACCACAATTGTTAAGCATATATATATATATATATATATATATATATATATATATATATATATATATATATTATATATATATATCTGTGTGTGTGTGTGTGTTTGACATTTTTGAGCGCGCAAAACAACAGGGACGAAAAACGACGCGAACACAGCGCTGACTTCCAACATATGCTTTATTTTCTACCGTGGTACATATATATATATAGACAACAAAAACCAACGCACGCAGGTGCATTGTACAGGAAGGCTTCATGTAAACCACAAATAAGTATGCATGATAAGCAATCACACAACCTGATACCGGATTTTTTTCTTCTTTAAGAGATCAAGCGGTCATTCCTGACTACCACTATCGTCTAGTCACTCTGTGGGCCTTGCTTAGAAAGTCTAGTTCTTTTTGGATAGGTCAATTGAAGGTGCACTAATGCACATGTCTCCCAAACTTGCAATCTTCGCCGCTTCAATTATCTCGCGTGTTGTTTGTGCCTGGCTCCTTCCTGTCGCAGTGCACTGCGAATACATGTGATCGCACCCACACTTCCTGCAGTGGAAAGCCACATGTCCCACACCTCCAGTTCGCACGTTATTTGCGTGCTCACGCAGCCTGTCATTGGCACACCGTCCCGTCTGCCCTATGTATTTCTTGCCACAGGACAGCAGTAACTCATAAACGATGTTGTTCTCACATTTGACAAAGCTTTCTTTGTGCTTTTTTTGGCACCTGGGTTTTTCAGAACCACTGTAGGAGGCCTTGCACAGATTATAAAGCTTGTTTGGTGCTGAAAGGACGACTCTTACGTTGGCGTTGTTTCCTATCTTTTTCAGCCTATGTGAGACATCGTGAAGGTACGGTATGACGGCGCATTTCTGCTTGACAGGCTCCGTTTCTGGTGAAGCCTGCTCCTCACCCTCGCGAGCATGTTTGACAGTCTTGAGAAGACCCTCCGCCACAGATGTGACGACATACTGAGGAAACCCCGCCTTTTTCAGGCGGTCAGCTTGCGCCTGGAAACTACACGAACACTTGTGAGGACATGAGCGGCGAAGCGCATTCATTAGGGTTAATTTTGCAATACCCCTTTTAACTAGCTTGGTGTGGCCCGAAGAAAACGGCAGAAGCGGCTTATTGGCCCTAGGCTCGTACGACCAGCAGACCTGGTCTCGCTCGAAGAACATTCGTAAGTCAAGAAAACGCAAGGCGTTGTTTTGCGGCATTTCATGCGTGACTGCGAGCGGTTGCAGGAAACGCGTGAACAGATCAAGTACGTTTGAAGAATCATTGCCAAATTCGCCTGGACTTGATTCTAGAAAGACAACGTAGTCGTCTACATATCTAAACACCTTCTTCACATTTGTGCCTGTCAGCTCTGTTTCTAGTTTCTAGTAACAGGCACAAATGTAAAGAAGGTGTTTAGATATGTAGACGACTACGTTGTCTTTCTAGAATCAAGTCCAGGCGAATTTGGCAATGATTCTTCAAACGTACTTGATCTGTTCACGCGTTTCCTGCAACCGCTCGCAGTCACGCATGAAATGCCGCAAAACAACGCCTTGCGTTTTCTTGACTTACGAATGTTCTTCGAGCGAGACCAGGTCTGCTGGTCGTACGAGCCTAGGGCCAATAAGCCGCTTCTGCCGTTTTCTTCGGGCCACTCCAAGCTAGTTAAAAAGGGGTATTGCAAAATTAACCCTAATGAATGCGCTTCGCCGCTCATGTCCTCACAAGTGTTCGTGTAGTTTCCAGGCGCAAGCTGACTGCCTGAAAAAGGACGGGGTTTCCTCAGTATGTCGTCACATCTGTGGCTGAGGGTCTTCTCAAGACTGTCAAACATGCTCGCGAGGGTGAGGAGCAGGCTTCACCAGAAACGGAGCCTGTCAAGCAGAAATGCGCCGTCATACCGTACCTTCACGATGTCTCACATAGGCTGAAAAAGATAGGAAACAACGCCAACGTAAGAGTCGTCCTTTCAGCACCAAACAAGCTTTATAATCTGTGCAAGGCCTCCTACAGTGGTTCTGAAAAACCCAGGTGCCAAAAAAAGCACAAAGAAAGCTTGTTAAATGTGAGAACAACATCGTTTATGAGTTACTGCTGTCCTGTGGCAAGAAATACATAGGGCAGACGGGACGGTGTCCCAATGACAGGCTGCGTGAGCACGCAAATAACGTGCGAACTGGAGGTGTGGGACATTTGGCTTTCCACTGCAGGAAGTGTGGGTGCGATCCCATGTATTCGCAGTGCACTGCGACAGGAAGGAGCCAGGCACAAACAACACGTGAGATAATTGAAGCGGCGAAGATTGCAAGTTTGGGAGACATGTGCATTAGTGCACCTTCAATTGACCTATCCAAAAGAACTAGACTTTCTAAGCAAGGCCCACGGGGTGACTAGACGATAGTGGTAGTCAGGAATGACCGCTTGATCTCTTAAAGAAGAAAGAAATCCGGTATCAGGTTGTTTGATTGCTTATCATGCATACTTATTTGTGGTTTTACATGAAGCCTTCCTGTACAATGCGCCTGCGTGCGTTGCTTTTTGTTGTCTATATATATATGTACCACTGTAGAAAATAAAGCATATGTTGGAAGTCAGCGCTGTGTCTGCGTCGTTTTTCGTCCCTGTTCTTTTGCGCGCTCAAAAGTCAAACATGAATTACCAACTTGCCGATGCCTACGCTCTCTCAATATATATATATATATATGTGTGTGTGTGTGTGTGTGTGTGTGTGTGTGTGTGTGTGTGTGTGTGTGTGTGTGTGTGTGTGTGTGTGTCATTCCATGCCAAGTGTCCCAGACGTGGCGCTCGCACATCACAGATTTTGCTGATAAAATTTGTGCCTTTTTCCTGTGCCACATGGAGTATTGTGGCAAAACACTTTCGGTTGAAAAAAATTTTGACAATCATGGCACCCCCTCGAAATTCGCTTCTATTTATTAAACTGTACCTAATAGAAAAATGTGTATAAAATCTATTTTTGTGTGTTGAGCTACGAAACCGCAGCTTGCGCTATCACAGAGGTTCTGTTTAGTTGTCCCATTCATTATTTCCGATTTTTTTTGTGTTTCACTACCAGCTACGTAGCTTCAAAAACTACAAAAATCTTCAATGTTCGTGAATTTTTCTTGAGCTATTTGCAACTCACCCTAACCAATATTAATCATAGCCTGATTTCCAGGAAAGTGTATTTTAGTACAGAAATGTTTAGGGGTAAAATAGACTTCAAATCTTTCCGAAAAAATTGTGATATTTGAGAAATTGTACGATTTGTCACATGTTTGACCGTATTTTTCATACTGATGCGGTCAAAGTAAAAATTCTCGTCATGTGGCGTTTGATAGAAGACTTCATCGTTAAGTAAAGAAGAAAGTCTAATCAAATCATTTTTTTTGTTTAAGGAAGAAAATAATTTTGAATTTGGCCCTCCGATCGCGCAGTGCATTTCATTTTGCTGCCACTTCGCCGCAAAGCACGTGGTCGCCCTTACAGCTGACACTCGTCACAGGCAGCGGCCAGATGCGAGATGTATGTCAGCGGCTCGTGAGTGGTCGAAAGTCTTGTCGCGCTGTCAGGGGGACGAGTAATGAATTTGCGTTACAATGAGCATTTGCTAGGCGGGCCCAATGGGAAATATGGACGCCCGAGAGCAGCATGTGGAGTCGTTGGCACAATGTCCTAGAGGGACGTCTGCACAACTAGCATACACATACTAAAAGAAACAATGCACACTGTACACACTTCTTTCTCAGGGTATACATGTTCTTTTTATACAAGTCTTTTTTCATCACTTAACGATGAAGTCTTTTATCAAACGCCGCATTACGAGGATTTTTACTTTGACCGCATCAGTATGAAAAATATGGTCAAACATGCAACAAATCGTACATTTTCTCTAATTTCACAATTTTTTTTCGGAAAGATCTGAAGTCTATTTTACCCCTAAACATTTCTGTACTAAAATACACTTTCCTGGAAATCAGGCTATTATTAATATTGGTTAGGGTGAGTTCCAGATAGCTCAAGAAAAATTCACGAACTTTGAAGATTTTTGTAGTTTTTGAAGCTACGTAGCTGGTAGTGAAACACAAAAACTCGGAATAATGAATGGACAACTAAACAGAACCTCTGCGATAGCGCAAGCGCAGTTTAGAAGCTCAACAGACAAAAGTAGATTTTATACACATTTTTCTATTAGGTACAGTTTAATAAATAGAAGCGAAATTCGAGGGGGTGCCAGGACCGTCAAAAATTTTTTCGAGCAAGAATGTTTTGCCACAATACTCCATGTGGCACAGGAAAAAGGCACAAATTTTATCAGCAAAAGCTGCGATGTGCGAGCGCCACGTCTGGGACACTTGGCATGGAATGACCCTTAAATATAAGAGCTACAGAAAGATCACGAAGGTCCTGATACTGAGGAAGGCATTTGACACACGACGTACGTTTTAGCATTAGCATAGTGCTAAAACGTACGTCGTGTGTCAAGTACCTTATATATATAAGGTATGATATATATAAATATATATATTTAGCGGTGGTATGGAGAGTTCTGTACAGAACTGAAATACAGAAACACCGTCCAGAAATACAGCGAGACACATTACTGTCAGAATGAGTGAGATATGAAAAGCAATAGTTTCGCTAACATCGTTCATTACTGTCAAATGCGGCAATATACTAGACCTGGCATAAACATTAGCATAGCCAGCAGTCAGTTTTTATGAATAGGAATCAATGGCCAGCCATCAAGCACTTCTTTGCGACATCCATTACATATTTTATGTGGCATACAGCGCAAAACATGCAACATGTGTAGTTCTCATGTAGTACAGGATTCTCATGTAGTCATCTGAGATACAGGACCCCAATAGGTGACACAGCTTGCGTGCATGAGCTTGGCAGTGTCGTGTTCCCAGACCATGTCAGGGTCAGGTGGCATTCTGGCGAAAAGGACAGCAGGTTGCACTGATTCGAGACCACTCACGGCCAGACCTTAAGCGTGGCTATTCCGAATTCTTGGACACGTCTTGACTACCTCGAGACACGAAGTTTCCAAGGAGGCTTCCTGGTCAAATGCAGCTGTAGAGCTTCAATGTGCAGTCTTGACGCAACCTGAAATAGTCAAGTGCACAAAAATAACACATGATGACAGACAGATCGATCACCTTTTAATCTGACAAGGGCAGCGCTCACACACCAGATTCCATGAAGTGTCATGGCAATGAACAAAACCAGGATACTCATTAACTTTGCTGTACTTTGAGGGTCTGTTACTCCCTTAGCCAGCTGCAACTGTTTCCGCTGCATGACCTCCGTACAATTAGAAGGATGTTTTTTTAGAGAACGCATATTTCTTATCAAAATTGTATAATAGTCATGCTCAAGATGTTTTCGCGCACACACTCTATGTCAAGAAGGAAATAGTTTGCTGCAACTAAAACGGCAATGAAGAGATTACTTAACAAAAACTCATTAATTAACTTTTAATTCCTGACCTGGAGGTAGTTGTTTATATTAGAAAGTTGTATCGCGTGCCAATTTATGGCATACACATTTTTTTAATCGCGAAAGTTACACGTAATTCGTGATATTCATCCTTGAATTTCAAGGACGAAATCGAAACTGATAGCGCCTGACGTGCAGGAAACGTCGCTTCTCTGTTACGTAAGCTCGGAGCTACACGTGAAAAGAAGGTGATGATAGTTTAATGAAGGTGGGCCGAAGCAGAATGTGATCAGGAAAATCTGCAAGCATTCAGAAATACACAAGTAAACAGCTTATTATTTGGGTGCGATGTGTGGTACTTATCTGTAACATAGAAAGAAAAGGTTGATATTACTGCCGTTTCGGATGCGCGCATCTCGAAAGAAACAAATGAGCACCGAACGCCACATGCAAAGGTAAGGCGATCCGCTGACGCAAGTTAGATGACTTGCCAGTTTTCACGAAAAGGTACGACCACGACGCGCCTTCATTCAAATTTCGTCACTCCCTTGTCGCGGGCAGCTCCGGTCTGACGTAACAGAAAACCGCGTTTTCTGTGTGCCGGACACGATCAGTTTTGATTTAGCCCTTAAAATTTCACAATAAATATCTCGAGTTACGTAAAACTTTCACGATTTCTGAAAAATGGGTATACCATAAAGCGGCACGCACTACAAATTTCTAATATAAACAACTGCCCTCAAGTCAATAAATAAAAATTAGTTAACGGGTTTTTGTTAATTAGTCCCGTCAACGCATTTTTTGTTGCGGCAGAATATTTCCGCCTCGAACTGGAGCGTGACTGTCATAGAGTTTTTTTATAAAAGATATGCACTGTCTGAAAAAAATCACCCTGTATAGCATGGCAGCAGTATTTTAATAATAATAATAATTGTTGGGGTTTGACGTCCCAAAACCACGATAAGATTATGAGAGACGCCGTAGTGGAGGGCTTCGGAAGTTTCGACCACCTGAAGTTCTTTAACGTGCACCTAAATCTAAGCACACGGGTCTAAACCATTTTCGCCTCCATCGAAAATGCGGCCGCGGCGGCCAGGATTCGATCCTGCAACCTGCGGGTCAGCAGTAGAGCACCATAACCACTAGACTAGCAGTATTTTAACGAAGACCTGTGGGTCGCGGGATCGAGTCCCGGCCTCAGCGGCTGCATTTTCGTTGGAGGCGAAAATGTTTGAGGCCCGTGTACTTAGATTTAGCTGCACGTTAAAGAACCCCAGGTAGTCGAAATTTCCAGAGCCCTCTACTACGGTGTCTCTCAATCATATCGTGGTTTTGGGATGTTAAACGCCAAATGTTATTATTAGTTTAACGAAGAAAACGGCAAAATGTGTATACAGCTACACGAAATATGGCGAATGGATGACAAGACTAGGCTTGCCTTCACTGCCTTCTTTCTGTCGCATCATTGTGAGCGTGCCCTTCTAGTGCTGGCTTCAGAACAGCTGCACGAAGGTGCAGCTATTCTAAAGGCCTAATGTGCCATTTTTTCTTCAGATCTATATCAACAGGCAAAGGTCTCGTTTTTTCCGTTTGTCTGGAAGGACAACCCACCAGCCAGCGTTGACCAGTATAGAGGGTTGGGAGCTAACTCGGGCAAACTGTGCAGCACAAACATCACCTCAAACCTCAAACAATCGAGGTGATGAGAAGCGGTCAAACAAAAAGGAACAGTGCTGAAGTGACTTATATACATATTAAAAACAACAGCTGATTATGGCACGAAATTGGGACAATTAAGGTGCATTGTAAAAGAATGTCAAATGAGGTACCCTGCTGTAAAAAGTGCTAAATATTCATTGCAGACTATGGCGAATAGAATTCAAATAGGATACAGCGAGTGTTTCGAGGTATAATGATGAAGCAATAATTGCTAGAGATTTATGAGCGAAAAGCACAATGCGATTAAGCGGTGCTACATAGTGGGAGATCACGGATTAATTTCAACTACCTGGAGTTCTTAAACGTGCACAAATCAGAGGGCATGGGAGTTTCTGTATCTCGCCCCCTTCTAAATGCAGCTGCCGGGGTCAGGAATAGAACCCGCGTCCTTGGGCTTCGCAGCGTAACGCTTCCAAGTCCATTTTAAGGGATTTTTGTCCACTGCCCACAACATCACTGTAGACCGTATCTTTGTGTTGAAAATAATAATGAACTGAACCACGGCTGGTATAACAAAGGCATCCAATATCCACGAAACACAGCGTTTGAGCAGTATGTTTACTGCCATTATTACTAGCCGGTGTTGTGTTTACTGTACTAGCACCACACCACATTAGACAAAGCAAGTATCACAGGAGGATGAGGTTATGCTCGTATGCAGTTTGTGGGAAAAAAAAAAACTACAACTTTGAAGTGAACTCACATTTACCTTTGTTGCATGATATTTTTTAGCATCATAAGATCAAGTCACCACTGTTTCAATTAAATGAAACCGTGCTACAAAAGCTATTGCATCAAAGTTTTATAGCAGTTACGCACACACGCACGCACGGACGCGCGCGCGCGCGCACACACACACACACACACACACACACACACACACACACACACACAAACAAACAAGCAAACACGGCGAGAAGTTCGAATATGCAGCGAATAAATACGTATTAAACGTGTTTCAACGTCTGGGTAGCAAAGGAAAGAAACACTAAATTCTAGAGTTTCACGAGCCAAAATCATGATCTGGATATCAGGCATGTTCGGGCCGGGTGCATTAGATCGATTTTGATCAGCTGATCTTACTTACCCTTCAAATATATATCGGTGCAACGTTGCTCTACGTGTCACCACACTCGACTTGCAACCGAGATTTCAACTCGCAATTTCATGTTTTTCTGGCATGTATGGAATAAGGAAACACGATATTGGCGCGCACCACTCCGTTTTACCCGCTACTGGATAGTCCAGTGCGGTTTTCGTCGTTGCCAAGCCATTGAAACACGATAGCAAAATCCGTGCAACTGGAACATCAGAAAGACAAGTGGCAAAGCTACGTGTGAAGCGAAATAAAAGAGTTGTAGGCTGAAGCCGGCAGAACTCACCTGAAATCTATAACGACCGTAGGAGCGTCGTCCACAGGCTTCGTCTGTCGGTGCCACTGGGATCCCGTCATGCGCTGCCATCTTGCTCAGGCAAGTTCACGACGAAACGAAGCTTACTGCAGGGACTTCTCTGTCCGGAGGCTGCTTTTCCCAAACACTGAGTGACACTGCTTCAGCCAGTCACGGCAAGCGTGAGCCGACGACACGATACTACCCCACGAATGCATAGCACGGAAGGAAAGTCACGCAAAACGATCAGCCAGACACGGCAAGAGCGAGCCGACGATACGATACTACGCCACGAATGCATAGCACGAAGAAAGTCACGCAAAACAATCACTTGCAATCACGCCTGACGACACAGATTATTCTGACGGACTAAAGAACGACCACAACGAGACGGATCACGAACAATGCCATCTCACGACGCCAGGCCAAAATGGCTGTCTCGCATTGATGGCTTCGGCTTTGGATTAAAGTAGCCTCCACGAACGCCTAAATGGTTTCGGTTTTGTTTTGGTGCTATAGAACACACATCCATGCATAGTTAAAGCTCTATTGAATAATATCAGGGTGGAGGAGGCGAAGCGTGCCCTGTGTGTGTCTGTAAGGGCTGTACGGTGGGAGGGGGCGCAGGTGAACGTGCATCCCCTGCTCTAGGGGCTAGGGAGAGTGCGGTGAGGCCGTGTGTGCGTGCCTAGCTGTGCTCAACGTTTGCTGAGCGATTTGGTGGCCCGCGCGGATTATCGTGAAGATATAGTTTAGCTGTGGCGGGCAGAAATGATGACCACGCGAGCTATAATTCTGGTAGTATTGTCGCTCTTTAGGAGACGCGGTAAAGCGTCGCCTTGATAACCGGTCTGCGCGGTTATCATGCCAGCTTTGCGGCACATGTTTTTACGGCCGTCGAGTTAGATGTGTTCCCGATCGCCAGTGCGTTCAACACCATGCACGTCCATTTCACTAATAAATGTATGTTTTCTGCCATACATGCTGTCATAGGAATCTACAAACCTCGCTTGCAAACGTGCGAAGATTCGCAAATTTGTCAGCGCTGCCATTGTTAAACGTTGTCATAACTCTGAATGTTTCGCTTGGGGGCAAGATTTTTTAAGAACCCTGTTTACTTGTAGACGTTTTCGAAGCGCCGTTTCAGCAATATCGTAACTGAAGCCATAACACAATACGTGCGTAATTCCACATTTTACGAATCCATGTTATATATTCTCAACCAAAATTTTTCGGTATACCACAAGCCAAAGCAGCGAACTGTATCTTGGTCGCAGCCAGTGAAGCTTTCTTTTAAAAAAAAACCCACCCTGTATATGCAGAACCATCACTGACTCCCTTGGAGCAAGGGAGTCATCTATTTCATTCAGGAGCGTCGACCAGAGCATTGTGACTCCCCTTAGAAAAAAAGGTGGTCATCGGCTGCCACAAAGAGAGTCAAGCAGACGTGACTCCCTTTTGACTCTCTTTTTTTTAAGAGTGTAAACTTGCGTGGTGGTCTCCAAACTGAACATGTCGCTTGCGCAGTGTCACTAAGATCAAGCGGCGCCAACATAACTCATCTACCGCAAGAACAGAAGCGCTGAAAAAAGATTTTTCAGACTAGTATTTTGACGTTTGTGTCAAAGAAACTAGCACTCGCTTTACTTGTGAGAGGACACATTCCGTACCTTGAGGATGGGTAAACGCCTCATATAGAAACGTATTATGAAAGTTCACACAAAAATGCCGTTACAATATGCAGTAACAGAGTTTCAATTGTGAAGAGTGCAATATCAGCAGGATATATTATTTTCATGCACGCGCAACTTGTTGTTCGATACGCAACTAAAAAGAGCATCGTATAATATTCAGCACCATAATCATTAATAGTGCATAACTGTTATGAAGTACTAATGTTTCGAAATATTAACTGATTTACACGACAGAGAAGTTTCACTGCGACAAAAGGTGGATGGACGACGATATCTCGCACTATCAGCTTCTTTACAAACAGCGGCTTTATATTCTCGGAAGTGACAGTGGGGAGAGGTAGCACGTGGTCTTTTGAGCCGAGCCATTTTTTGCAAAGAATATTCCATGCGGATATATGTGCACTTGAGATTGGCTGCGCATTCACACTCAAGCCAGTAATTTTATGAGCTCTATAGTTGGATAGATGCCCGAGAAGCACTTAGAAAATGACAGTCTACATGCAGTGAGCATTGGTAGACGTGGTATACTGTGACACAAACAAGCGCTGTTTTCGAAGGTCTATTCAAACTATGCAGCTTAACAGGGGCAACTGCAGTGCCTTTACGATAAGCATAGTAAATCATCAGGTGAATGGTCATAAAGCAGACAACGCCGTAATCAATACCGGTGTCACGCGGGCATTTTGATCGCGATCGGGGCCGACACGGATTAGGCTCGAGCCGGATCAGGGGCTGCTACACGGTCACTTTATTAGCAATCGGGTTCGATCGGGATCGAGACCATCGCGATATACTCATCGACATCTGGCTCCCAGATTGCGATTTGACTTACGTTTGGGCCAATTCAATCCGGGTTACCCAAGGGACAAAACGGGCTCGGCAAATGGTAGGCCCGACGTCCGTGGCCGTTCAAAATATGACCGGCCCGACGTCGGCAAGTTCTGTAGGGCCGATGTCGTTTTTTGCAAATGTCCGAGCTGTTTGCCGACCATCGGCAGCTGGTCGGCCAACGGCGTCGGGCCGATGTCGTAGACTTGGCAGTGACTACCTCGGGCCTCACGCGTGCTGAGCACTTGCCAGTGATGACAAAAGCACGGCCAACGCTCATTTGCCGTTATTCACCGCCATACATTCTGCATTTAGTTCATGCAAGTATATGTTATTTCGACCGCAGAGGGGGTCATTTTTTTTGGGGGGGGGGGGGGGTATAAGCAATGTTAATTTCACTTTTGCATTTTTACGCCACGCTTGACGCAAACGAGATGAATTGAAAACGTTTGCGCTGAATTAGTGCTTCAAATGATGAGAAGTAATATTAACGAAATAATTTCGCACAAATATTTGTTTGCACTGTTAAAGACAACTAAGCCCAACTGTACTTTAGTGTACACATCCTGGCCCTCAAATTGGCAAATACAACTGCTGCTGACGCTGTATGAAATATTGGCACCCACCCATGCAAGCGCTTCGGTCAATAAAAAATCAGACGGATACAAGTATAATTTTAGAGATCACAATTAATTTTTTAACATTAGTAAAAAAAAATGTCTTTCGGTCGAGGTGCCATGCGTGGTGTCATGGTGACTCTACATTGATGTCGTCTTCCGTTTCTGTCGCCGCCTGTTACGACCGCCGTCCCCGTCGCTCGCGCCAATGAGCCACCTTTTCACGACTTTTCCTACAGTGGACAGGGATGCTTCCGGGAAGCCGCTCAGAACGGACACTGCAACAATAATCCATGTAAAGGAACAAATTGTGAACCCATAGTTACAATAAGAATACCAACAGTTTCCTGACCAGAAAATGACTGCTGCACAAGCATACTAAGACGCAAGCATACGCAAGCGCTTTTAACACATAAATACCACTGCTATTTCGCAAGATCCTCGACACAGATATCTAGTTGTTAATAATCTAAGTATACCACTCTGTCGTGACGAACATACACTGCATGCATATATGCGTAAGTTGTCCAGGTAATTCACCTACGCTAAGTTACGTAATTTTATTAACGATATTCGTAAACTTTCTTACCTAACACTCGTTCGACCTCAGCTCAGCTTAGTTTACTTACATTTTAATGTTCCGGTGCACGAGATGGTAAGCCGGCCGTGTCACATGTGAATTACATGTATATGGGAATTAGTTTTGCTGCCGATCAGAGATTATAAAACTTTTCATTTTATTTCATTTCACTTGGTATTGACTGCTGTTTTCAATTTCAAGCTATCGAGTGGGGCGTCTAAGGGGCGGACGCCGCCGCCGAAAAACGACGGAGTCGACGATGCGACCAAAGAGTGCTATGCGAGCCGTTAGCATGTGTGGCAGGACAGGAGAGTCTCTCGCCCCAAAGCGTCAGTGAAGAACAAGCGCGCCCATAGAGGAAGGGAAACTGCGTAGAATGGACACTGGCATTAAGTCATGCGGCCGAATAGAGAGCGAGGGAATCGAGAGAGGACTACCCCTCTCGTGAAATGCATTGAGACGCCAAGTCGTTGCTTATGAGCTTATGATAGTTTGCAAGTTTCGATTTTGGCGCGCGCAGTTTTCCTACGTCCGCCATTATTTTTTGCGTCTTTTTTTATCGCTACAGCCGGTCTCTGGGTTACATTTCTGAATGGCCAATGTGAGATTTTTTTTTATCATAAGGATACACGAGACTGCAAGAATTATTCACGAGCCGTCATTGTAACTGCCCTCTAGGTTACGCGCAATTCCGGAAAATAGACGGAAGACGCCTTGTGATGTTCATTTGCCACGGTAAAAAAAAAAGCGAGAAAAAAACCACACAGTAAATGTTTATTCAATGCAACCTGCCCTCTTGCGTTGTAGCCGCACCAAAGTACAGTGCGGTTCTTGCCTCGCGAAGCTCCACTGGTCTGCGTCAGCTGAACAAAAATCGAAATGGATAACTACGAGGAGACGCGAAAGGGCACAACCGTTTAACGCGTGGAATTAGAAACAATCGCATTTTCTTTTACGAACATCGCAGCATAGCATTGCGAGGAGTGCTCTATGCTCTCATGATATAAAGCATTACATTACACTACCTTATTCCATGCGCCTTCAAACCCACGGGCACATATCCGGCATCCGCGACAGCATGCGACGTACTATACAGCCTCAACTGGCACGTTATCTCAGATGAAAACGTTTTACAAGAGCTCGAAATAAATGCGCGAGGCGAACACTTTTTCCATCGTGCCGAAGCGAGAATTTTCGAGGCACGCGGTACTTTGCGCTTCTGCAAGTTATATCTTGCGCCAGGCGTTTTAAAAACGTGAGCGACGCGCGTTATCGCTTGATCGCTTCAAACGCTCCTTGCGTTTTCAACACGCTAGTCCATTAGTTTACACCGAACCATCGTCATCTGATAGCGCGAGTGCCAAAAAAATGCGCACTGGGGATATGAAAATCGTCACGAACCTTTCATAAGGTTACGTCGAAGCGCCCGATTCCTAGCTATGGCGCATTTACAACATCCAACGAATCCTAAGCCTAATTGCGCACTAGCGCGGGCAACAACCTTACTACGCAGTACATCGAGGGACAGAAAAGTGAGGGTTCTCACCTTGCTGTCGACCTCTGCAGCAGTCCACACCGTATTGCCGTGCTGAAAAGCGCCGCTGTCACACAAAATATCGCTCAATACCACGACTTTTCGGAGTGAATAAGCAAAAACAGATGCCACCGGAGCACCCATGAGCGGCCCATCTTCGATAAGCGCCATAGCTGATCTGGCGATGACGTCATTTCGCCGGTGTCGCTTAGTTGTGTCGCTTGGTGGCGGGATGTTCTTTCACAAACTTTCAACTGATGGTGTATGAAAATATCTTTACACGCGGAGGGAACAAATAAATAAAAGCGAAAAAGCTATACATTTATGTTGCACAACATTTTTTTTCCTTGCGCTACTTGCGCGATTACGCGTCATATCAAGGTTCTTGAGATATGACGCGATCTCGAAGGGCGAGAAGGTGGAGGGGTACGCTCGATTCGCTTATCACTTGTCTCGTTTCCCTTTCTCACCCGCCGAAATTTTTCAGTGCGGGTGGGTCGACGCAGTTCGACGAAGACACTCACCCTCTTGCGTTCACACAGCTGTGAATGCGCACCGCCCTCGCCGAGCAGAAGCGGGTATCGAATTTTTTTCCTGTGCTCGCCGCAAAACTTTTGGCGGGAAAAAGCAGTGCTCCCTCCCGGGAAAACAAAACAGGAGACACTCACTTGCTCCTAGCCAAGTGAAAAGGCGCGATACTTTAAAAGTGGGTACTATACATTCTCTCCGCGAATAATCCTTTGCCATCAAGCATATGCACAATGGATTTGAAAGTAATAATATACACAGAGTAAAAATGTACGATGTTTCGCCGTAAAACGGAAAGAAGAACTAGAATTCATTGTGAAAATCTTCGAGCCCTCTATACGAGCACAACACAAGAAGGATACGTATAGCCAGAGCAGAAGATTTTCACAATGTATTTGATGTTTCCGTATAATGAATGGTGAATGGAGGAGTGCGATACAGATGATGTTCAGAAAAAAAAAAAAAAAACAGCGCACGCTATGCCTGCACGGAGGATGAAAATACGCCACGCAGCCATAATTCGCATTCGAAGCACTCCTTGACACTTCTGTTATTCGCAAAGTCAGCCGAACACACAGGTTATTTGCTGACTATATTTGTGCGCCTGCGCTGCTATAACATTCCCACATTACAATGAACGCGCGCCCTGAAGAGGGGATCACGTTACGAGCCGATACTCGGTGCTGTTACGGGCCGATACGGGCGATACTGGTTGAAATATTTCATTGAGAACCGGCCCGCTGCTCCTTTTGCTCTTCTACCGCAATGTGGAGGGAAGCGGCTGCGGCTCCTTGTCTCGTTGGTAGCGAGTCCAACATGAGTGACGCTGGGGGTGAAACTAATTGCTTGGTGTTGTTTTGCAGCCCCCGTCTGAGATGGTTACTGTGCCTTGGATGTCCAGGGTCACCATACGTTTCTGACCGTTCGGGGAGCTTGTCAGAATATTAAGATAATGCAAATGTGTTTCCTGCTATGCTCTTGACGCACGAAAAGCATGGCATCGTGCCATGGAATATACTTGTGCACTACACATTCGTTTGGTATATGAAGTATGCATTTTCTGAGCAACGGAGGACGTGCTCTGTCTTCTATGCGCCGGAACTTCATTACCACGTTGCCAGTACCAGGTCATAGGCCAAGACGGAAGAATAGGCGAACTTTCCGGGCGGCGCTGGCCCCCCAAACTGAACGTTTCGTACCGCTATTCTTTCTTTGAAATCATGCTGAAAAATATTCGCGGCTAAAAACAAACATGACTAAACTTTTCGGCTCACTATGCGTTTAGCATTTGTTTAAGGAACCAATCATTCTCACGCCTGACTCCATGTGAATCATGTTGCAAAGTTCAAACCAGAGAGACCTTTACTTTTGCAACAATGTGATGGCATGCCCGCGTCCTTGCGCGCGGCATACGATCACAAAAAAAAAAAAAAAAAAAAAAAACAGAAAGAAACGGTAGTCCGCAAGCGCGCTCGGCCACTAAGGCTGGCCCGACGTACACACGACCTCTCCGGCCGACGAATTACCGCGCGCTCGGTGCTACACCGGCCTGCTACCTCGTGCCAGCGTCGGCGGCCAAGCTAGTGCCGGCGTGGTCAGCAGGTTAGGCCGGCCCGTCTACTGGCCATGCTTTCACGGCCAGTAGGTCGGCACCACACCTGTAGCCAAGCATGGGGCGACATTGGCCAAAAAGCGATGGTCGGCCAAGTTTGCTTGGGTAGTTTGTACCGTAAAGTAGCGATATTCGTTGATTGCGATCAAGAAATTCGATCGGGATTGACTCTGATCGCGATAAAAAGTGCCCGTGTGACGCCGGTACAAGAGATAATCTAGTTTCTTATTGGTGGACGGAGAGTGCGTTAATGCAGGCGTGACTAAGACGAGCCCTTTCGGCCGCAGCCTGCTAGATAACGGCTCACTTGCGCTCACCTTCGCTACCATGATGTTAATGTTTTGTGCTGCGCAGTGCTTGTTTTTCTTTTTATTTCTTGCGCCGGATCGCATTTGTGTCATTATTTTAGTGTGTGGACATCCCCCCCCCCCCCCCCCAAAAAAAAAAGCAAGAACCTCGTTTGGAAACGAACGCCAGTAAGGGTCATTTGTCCATTCGTTTTTTTTTTTTTTTTTGACCAAACATTCACGTTAAGCGGATCCTAACAATCACGACAAGCGCGATCGAGAAGCTGTATCATCGCACGTATTTATTTGCAGCGGAGAGCACTTTCTGTAACATGGAGTCTCAGTATAATATTCAGCATATTGAGAACAACCCCCGTTTTTAAGCAACGCGAAAATAGCCGAGAAAAAGAAGAACCCTTACGGGCATCCAGAAGAATATTTAGAACGCTGCATTCGGCAATGCTTTGAACAAGCGATAAGAAAGGCGCCTTACCTCGTAAGAACACTGTTCTTTGTCGAAACAAAGTTCTTTCGGCCGATGTTGTGGAGCCACTGCTTCTTGCGTGCGTATCATAAAAAGCGCATAACCATTTGTATGTTGGTTTTTGTAGTCATAGGCGCAACAGCACAGCATAGAGAACCCAAGCTCAAGTTTGCGGCGCCACGACAGCTCTGCGCTACGCCTCTGGAGAGAAGCTCTGGCGCAACTGGGGGCATGTGCGGCCGACTCAGCCTGTTTGTCGGCTGCGGGAACACGCTCGCTCGCGCGTCCGCGCATTCCTCAGTCAGTGCGGGGAACTGGGGCGCCGTGCCGGCAGCTTGGTACGCTAAACCGAGAGGCTTGCTGTGCAAAGCTGAATTTCCGCGTTGGCAGAAGCGACCCCGCGGAAGCGAGGTCCGAAGTATTGCTGTGTCGTGGACTGCCAAAACAGTGCAGACAACACTAAGGCACGCGATTCACGTGTGAAACTGTATCGCTTCCCATGCATATTGCACGAGAAATAAAGGCGACAACCGTGGATCACCGCAGTAAGGAGCATCAAGTGTGTCCTTGTTCATAGCACTGTCTCGCCTTCTTGTTGGCTGTCTCAGTTCACCGCTTTCGTTTGGTTCGACTACCTGTATCAGTACGTAACGAAGGCTGCTTTATCACGCCGGAACGGACATGTTCGTGCAGCAGGTTTGATACGCCTGTAAAGTCAATATTCTCATAAAAAGAGAGTGCAAGCATGAAGCGAGAGCCGAAAAAATTAGGCGGGCAGTTCAACTTTCCTCGCAGTCGTTTGAGCTCAGCTTGCCGCCTCGCGTCTAAATCGGCGGGTGATGCTCCAACGGCACGGAAGACTTGACTCTAACCCTCTCAGGCTTTTCTAGTACCATGACCGTATAATTTTTTTTTTTCGCACGCCGCAAAAGTTTGTTCACGAAAGTACACGGCTTCTACTGCAAGCATGCCACATCCAAACAATAATTATATGCTTCATACTTCACAACGCACAACATCGATAGCGTGCACGGCTTCACTTCGCAGTTCATATGAACCATTACGTATCTTCAACATGACAGAATGAGTCGTGCATCGAGCTATACGTCCTACAGGGTGTTATCGCGACTTTAAAAATGCATTTCGCGTCGAGTCGGGCGTCGTTGTTGTCGATCGTCTGCTCTTCAGCTTAAACGTGGCTAACGAGCATTTCTCATTTTGTCAAGTTCGCTTTTCGGAAGTGCCTGTCCAGCTCGGAGATCTTTTTGAAGCCGCGCTGCAGGCGGTAGATTTTGAGGCGACGCGAATGTACCGCAAGAGCTGTGCACGTGCGCGGAAGCGAGCGGCGGTGCGACGCCAAGAACGGAGAACGCTCGTTGCATGCTCCCAGTTTCTATTTTGCTGCCAGAGATGGCGCTGCCTGTCAAGAGCAACAGCGCCACCAAGTGATCCTTGGGAAGACTATAGCGCAAGCACTCAAAGCAAAAAAACAAAGCACGCGCAACGTTTGGTACGCGGAGTCGCGGCGCAAAATGGCGCGAGCAAAAAAGAAAAATATCAGCAAAACGCAAGATCCACGCGTCTCTAACGGCAACCGCAAAGGACACCAATCGTCGCACAGAAAAAGCGGTGGAGAACGGGAGGACGCGAATGGGGCGAGGAGGGAGTGAGGAAGGAAGGAAGGAAAAACTTTATTGGGCGAGTCAGTTTGGGCCCTTTAGGGGCCTTGGGCCACCGCACAGCCATCACATTGTGCCTATGAGTCTAGACCACGCAGGGCCAGGGCACTGGCACCCCGGTTCACACAGCGAAGCTGTGCGTCCACATAATGCGACGCAAGGAGGGCCTCCCATTCCTCCCGTGTTCTGATGGCGGGCTGCCCCTGCGGGGGAGGATCGGCGGGACAGCCAAAGAGGATGTGCTCTAAGATGGCGGGCGACTCTCCACAGAGAGTGCACTCCGGAGAAATGGGGTGGAAGTGGGATAGGACTTGGGGGGTGGGAAGAATTCGGGTCTGGAGTCGCGTCCACGTGCTTTGTGGAGCACGCGCGCGCGGCGGCGAGTACATACTTTCCCAAGATCAATGGGCTTTACTGGTGACCGTTGTGCAGCGCTCCTAGTGTCGTTTCGCAATTGTTTTGAAATTTCTACATTTAAAAACAGAAATCCTTTTGTATCTGATGAAGTACGTTTGAGGCCCGTGTACTTAGCTTTAGGTGCACGTTAAAGAAACTGAGGTGATCGAAATCTCCGGAGCCCTTCACTACGGCGTCTCTCATAATCATATCGTGGTTTTGGGACGTTAAACCCCAGATATTATGAAGTATAAAGAGTGATTTTCTCATTTTTAGCGCACAATAGTGTGACCCATTTGTGATTATATGAATATTACGTGCGACTTATCAAGTCAAACCAATCAAAACGCACTGCCAATGTCGTCCCTCCCACGTGATTAAAGGGACACTAAAGGCAAATATTAAGTCGACGTTGATTGTTGAATAACGGCCCAGATACCTCGTGGTGCTACTTTTATGCCACGGAAGTGCTTATTTTGAAATCGCGTTTAAGTGGTCCGCATCGCGTTAGCGCAATTCAAGTCCCCCGCCTGAAATCAGATTTTCATGCGTCATTGCTGCCGTGCCCAACGTTCCCCGCCTTTACTGCGCGGCCGCCGACAGTAGCAGCAGCAGAGTGAAAGTAGCGGGACCCACAGCAGCAACAACGGCCATCGAAGGTCTGACTTTCTGTCAGAGCGACTTTCACGAGTGCGCAAAACACACGCGGCCGTACGCGATCCCGAAACTACCACTGAGACGCGACCGCGTGAGCGAAGCAGGGCGCCGGGCAAAGCGCAGTTCGACGAAAACGGAACCTTTGAACCACGCGGGCCGTTCCCCATGGCATGGCCCAGAGGTTCTTTTTTCATTGAATCAAACGGAAACGAACAAACAGCAATTTATTACTTCTTTTCATGCACGGAAGGTTCTTTTTTTACTGCTGCTAGTTTGATTACTAGTGATTTATTGTAGGCAGACTCTCATATGTCATCGGGATCACTTCGAAAATATCCGACTTGTGGCGCTCATCACGTGATACATTTAGCTTAATTTCTCTGTAAGTAGGGCACTGCTGTCGATAATATTGCCGTTTTAGAAGTTGTCATACATTGACCTTTCACTCTGACATAAATTGTTATTTGCCTTTAGTGTCCCTTTAGCGTCACTTCCGATCGCAAAAATAGCTGTTTTTGAGTCACTCTAGTCCAAAGAGAATGTGCTTTCTCCATTCAAATAAAACTATAACAGCTTTGTTTTTGCCGTTGCCACTCGCGCAGCGATATCGGTGCATTTTACAGTTCGAGAAGTGATGAAAACTACCCGCTTAATATGTGTCGCAGGGCCCCTTAAGGCGTCTGGGGCAATAGAAGTAATTGTGAAGGCATCGAACAAATATCGCATTTGCCTGATTATTTTAGCATTTTGGACACATTTCATGAAATAGCCGGTATAGAAAACCCACAATGAAGAATAGTCTAAAAAACTTGTGCCTTTGCATCCCACAAGCTATGTTTTTTTTCTACATATGTTCATGGTATCAAGATGGCACTCCAATCGTCTACTTAGCGATTTGTGACCGACAGATGCAGCTTCGTCTGAACAAGTAGTCCAAATGGTTGCACGGCAAAGGATTCAGGCTCAATCGACAAAAACAATCCTGCGTCCTATTTTGTAGAAAAACAGCCTTGTACCGCGACCGCAACATTGACCTCGGTGTTTACATGTAAAAATGGAACACAAGGCCTTAGGCATAATCTGTCTTTTGTAGATGTTACGAAATGCGCGCCTGTTGCACATATCCATACGTTCTTTCCATTACTACAGCAAAAACATTCTCTTCCTGAATTTTTACACACGCATCTAAGTCTTATAATGGCGAATCCTACGCAGCGGTCTGCCCATGCTTTTTCGATGCCGGAGATTTGCACCCTAACGCAAGAATCTTTACAGCCAAAGGTTACGCAAAATTTGCAGCTGCTAAATACATTAAATATTTATTTATACCTAAGGATGTTACATACGCACTCCAAAGTGCGGGAAAAGCCTTGAAATCTCTCAAAAAGCACTAAAAACCCTTCGATTGTACCGCTTTTTGTCTCCATTTCGCGCGTCATTTATGTTTCCAAGCAGCAGGTCGTCATATGCTTGGTGCCAAGGCACCAGGACATCGAAGGTAATGTATTTGCTGATCATTTGGCCGCATCCGTCCTCGCAGACATTTGCAAAGCATCCTTAGCTGTCCCTGCAGTTAAAGGACATGAAGGCTCGATTTACATAAAATTCTTATAATGTACTGGGAGCGCTTGCGGGATGCCCAGACTGACAACAAGGTTTATTTAATTAGCCGAATAACAGGCAACTGGACATCCACTATGAAATCTAGCTGAAGTGATGCCCTATACTCGAGACAGAACAGCACACACTTGTGGCACGCCCAACCACCTCTTGTCTAGTAGTGAGCCTCCGAACTGTAGTCGATGTGGGGAGGCACTGACCATGCTTGTCGTCCTACTACAGCGTCCTACAGTGTACTACAGTGTCCTGAAATGGAGCCGTAAAAATAGCACTTCTTTAAAATATTGCGAGAATATTCCATTCCAAAATGCAAATTTTTTAGGCCATGAACCACTCTTTGAGCATCAGTATGTTTTAAACTTCATAAAGGCGCCTGCACATTTTATGTAATTTGCACGTCCTCCTAAAGGGGATAATGCTACGGGAGAATCATATTTTTAACGCGCTACCCGGCAAGCCCTTGCTTGCAAGAATCTTTGCAAAGCAGTGGTGCCCTCTTATTGTTTCACCTTATAGTGTATTTCATCCATGGAACCGTTTTAACTCATTTAACACATTTCACATCAGTGTCAGGATTTTGCTAAATATACAAACTTTATGCACTTTTAGTGCGCAGGATATTAGGCCGCTATAGAGCAACCGTACACTATCATTGATCAGTCTCTAACTGTTGTTTTGGCGAGCCTTCGCCATTACTAGACCTTTATTTTTTTTATTTATACAAGTACCTGCAGCGCCACGAGGGCATTATTGCAGGGGTGCAACTCGAGAAGATATGGTCACATGACAAAATATATGTATACGCAAATACAAAGACGAAAATATGAGCTAATTACAAAGCAGTGTATGCAGCATGGAAAAGTTGCAACAGATAATGCAGGCACAATTTCACTAAGAAAATAAAATAAAAAAGGCAGCAAAATCAAAAGCAAAGGGGACAGGTAGTTTATAGCTCGCGGGAGATTAGCATGCAAAAACGATTGGAACTGGGATAATGTTTTACAATCAGATATAAATCAGGATGTCTGTTCCAGTGCATGGAGGTGTGCGGAAAAAATTAATATTGAAACATATTCGTGCGACAGCGAGTTTCGAGTACCTACAATCATGATCACAGCGCGTAGAGATGAAGTGAGGGGTAAAAATGTACAAGTTTTTATTAATTCCTGTGAGATCAGAGTAAATTCGGTACGAAAGTTCAAATTTCGTTGCTGAGCGGCGTTGGGCTAGGGTTTTTCGGCCAAGGTTGTCTTTAATTATTGAAATACTGCTTTTATAGTTGCAATTACCAGAGACAAACCTGGCTGCGCGATTCTGGATGCGTTCAAGTTTATTCTAAGACAGGAGGTGTGGGGGTCCCATGCTGTGCAAGCGGAGTCAAGTATTGCGCAAACATTCGTATTATAAAGTTGTTCTTTAACGCTTTTGGGGGCTTTGTGAAAATAGCGTCTAATGAGGTTAAGCATTCGGGAAGGTCTTAAGGTTACGTGTTCAAGTGTCTAGACCAGGACAGATTTTCTGAAAAAAAACGCGCCAAGATATTTTTAATGTTGTGCTTGTTCAAGTGATATGTCGTCCAAATAATAGTCTGATCTCACAGGCAAACGTTTGCGGGTAAAATAGATAAATTGACTTTTAGCACTATATTCAAAGACATACGCCATGTGGAACACCAACTTTGAATTGTGTTTGATCGGTTTGTAGACTAATCACGTCGTGTTCATTTATTATGTTCCTATAAATGACGCAGTCATCTACATATAATCTGACATTGCATTGAAGGCCCTGTACAATATGATTGATATAAATAAAAAAATAACAAATGTCTCAAAAATTCTTGTGGCAGGCCTAAAGTAACGGTTATTCTAGTTGTCTTAACACCATTAATCATACCAGGCTGTGTTCTTCCCGAAAGGCAATTTCTAATCCAATCGACTATAGCAGGATCAATACAGAGATGATAATTTATACAATAACAAATCATGAGGAACAGTATCATAGGCCTTTTTGAAATCCAAAAGAAAATGCAATCTACTTGAAATGCAGAATCATGGGAGTAAAAAAGATGACGGCAAAATTCAACCAACTGCGTTGTGCAGGACAAGCCAGACCTAAATCCATGTTGGGCATGTAAAAAGAAACCAATGTTTTGGAGGTGTTTCATCACACCGCTGTAAATGATATGTTCTAATGCTTTGCAACATACAGAAGTTAGCGAAATTGGTCTATAGTTCTGAATAGATTGCTTGGGACCACTTTTATGAATGGGAACAACACCTGCTGTTTTTCATTGTGTTGGAACTGAACTGCTGCGTAGCAATTTATTGAACAAGACGACAAAAAAATTAGCAATTTCCTGAGGGCATGCTTTGATTCCCTTGGTTGGTATGCCGTCAGGGCCTCCAGCTGAATTGTTTTTCAGGTTACTAATCAGCTTAAAAACACCATTGTACGTGACAGTAACCATGGGCATATTCACGTAGGGTAAATCTGGCGTTACAGGAAGTTGATTAAAACACATGTTAGAAAACACGGATTTAAAATAGGAGTTAAAAGAGCAAGCCTTCTCGTATGTATCAAACACGGCTTGTCCGTTCACTAATAGATTTGGTATCGCGTTCACCTCTTTACTATTAACTTTAATAAATTTCCAGAATTCTTTAGGATTATTTTTGAGAGCTACATCGAGCGAAGAAATGTATTTCTTCTATTTTCCCTTTAATGGAATGTTTTATGTGGCAGCCGATGGTGCGCATTTCTTCGTACACACTCTTTGTGCGATTTTTAAAATATGCAGCGTAGAGGCGGCGTTTCCTGCTAATTAAAGTTCGAATTTCCTTGTTTACCCATGGTTTGTCATTCCGGCGTCGACTTGCTAACAGTTTAGAAGGAATGCATTCTTCAACTAAATTCATCAATTTATCAGTAAAACTGATGAATTTAGTTTTCATCATAGAACCTTGCGCCATTAATCGCAATATATCATCATCAACGCAATGAGAATGTATATACATGTAGCCGAAGACATCCTAACTTGAGTCGGTGTGCTAATTAGGCGTACAATTCTAGCACAGTTAACGCTAATATAAAATCCAGCATGACAGCAGTATTTTCGGCAAAATTTATTTTAGTGTCTCCCGCACACGTAACTCGAAAATCATTAGCGGTGATATACTCCAGTAAATGATCAAAGAAATTCATAAAGCAAAAAACATTCAGTATAGAGGGCTATTTACGGCCAAAGTTATATCGGACAAATGTTTAAGGGCTAAAATGTCATAGTCGTGTGTTGTTTTATAAAATTCTGATAGTTGTTTGCATTTTAATCCTCAAGCGACATAAAGTGCTCCACTCCTCGCCCATCAGCTCCATTTAAAGCGTGATCAGGATAACCACCAAGGTACAGCGGAGAACTGCTGTCATGATAGCATGTTTCCGTTTGCGTAATAATATAGAAGTTGAAAGAGAATCGATTTTAAAAATTGGAATAGTTTCTTGTTTACTGGCAGCTCATCAAGCATTCAAGCGCAGAACAGAATGCTGGAGATTTGTTGAAACTGAAAACGATGTGGTGAGATGAAATTGAGATGAGATGAAATAGTGAGGTTGCTTACTTCGACAATACTTAAATTTGCTGTATGCCTGCAATCTCTTCTCATGCGCTTAGGGTACGCGCGCATTCCTGTTCCTTTCTCTTCTATTTCTTTTCCTTGTGCTTCAATAAAGCATTTAGTTGCTGCAGACAGCGCTCGTGTTGTGCAGTCTCTATATGAACCCCAACCAACTAGCCCAACTCTCCCTTTTGCTAAAATCGTCATACTCCATGGCGCGTCATGGCGAGTGTCTCCAGTAGCGTAAGAAATAAAAGTTTTAGCACGACAACTTTTTTCCTATACATGCGCAGCGTCGGAGGTATGGTTTTACATTGCATGCATTTTCCCGTTGCTAGTCCACAGATTTCCGTTTACGTTCTTATTTCCTTTTCACTGCCATTCCAAGCAGCATCTTTAGCGCTTGGCAGAGATGTTCTTTCACGTAAACGCCGCAAGTGGTTTCTAGACTCAAGCCTCCCCTCGTGATACTAGTTATCCTTGCTTTTTTCAGCGCGGTGTCGCGTTTAGCTCTGAATTTTGTAGTCAACAACAATGTTTTCTCAAGGTTGCGAGTTCGACCACGGTGGAAAGACTCATCGTAACATGAACATGGAGCACATTGATTGCATTGCCTATTTGAGTCCTAATTGTAGCGAGGGCCTCATTTTCTTTATTTAGAACACCCTGCATTTCTAGATTAGAATATCCTGAGTTCTACTCCTAATGTGTGAGCAGCCTTCCAAGTTCTGCTGCTTTCTCTTCTAGTGCAGCACATTTCTCAAGAAGCCAACAATAGCCAGGTTACACAAGTCATCAAATGTGACTCTGCTAGCAAGGGTTATTTGTCGGAAAGGCGAGGCGTCAAAGAAGGGTCTGTAACGACGACCGTGAGTGCGTTCACAACTTTGAACATTCCAAAAGCAGCATTAGTTGTCAAAAATTTCCCCCACGACGCTGTAAACAAGCCCTAGAACAAAGCGTGTATCTTAGATGCCAAATCATCACTAGCTAGAACAGACCCTAGGGTCACCTATCGACGTAATAGAAACTTCCAAATACATGTGAATGCACGCGGAAAAAGGAGCCTCATTCCTCCACCAAACAACTGCTTGTGCGTGCCTGAAATGTAAGACTTCCAAATACTAAGTTGACGTTGTAAATATAAACACTCGAGCATTACGTCCATCATATAAAAGTTTAATCGCATGTTTAATGCACTCCAGCGAATAAGGATAAACGTTTCAAAGAGAGCTGTTGAATGTATCCGATGTAGTGGCTCTACAACAGAAACCAGTGAGACTTAAGGCTTTTCCTTAAGAATTTCTAACGGCTTTTGCCACAGTCAAAATTATCACTTTTAGCTACTGCTTACATGCGAGAATGGTGACACAGCGGAATACCCCCTCTTCTACGCTAACGATGCGAAGGAAACCACGACACAGCCAGAGCGCCACTCGCCCCTACTCCATTTTTCTTTTTTATTTATGTGTTTCCTTTTCACATACACAATGGGGCTCGCCAGCTCATCTAAATTCCCCCTCCTATGTTCTTTCTCCCCCCTCTCCCCATGGGCTTCCTGTTTTCGCATTTGCCCTCTCCTCCTCCACTTTTGTGATTGGAGAGAATGTACGAAGCGCAACCATATAAACGCGCTAAGGCACACCAGTTGCTTCTTAAAACAGACAAGAGCACATGTCGAAAGCTTGGCTCCGACAAAACACCCTGTTCGAGGATCTTTCACCTCTTCTCCGCTCATAGCGACAGCAAAGAAAACAGACTGACGCAAGTTTGGCAATTCATATCTTTTTGTTGAATACACGCACATGAAATAAATGAAACTAAACATGATTTTATGCCGCCGAAATATGGTTGCCGTAATTTTTCGCCAGTTTCCGACCGAAAACTGTGCCTCAATCACCAGCTGGTGATCGAGGCACAGTCTTACACCCGACGCTAGGGACAGCGGTGCTTGTGTTAGCCGACGCGGCACAAGCAGGCAGGAGAGATGCGGGAATGGGTGCTGTCTACAGGAAAGAGCTGGTCCACAACGACCGTCACCGGTTTCAGCAGTGCCGTGCTTCCGCCGCTCCGGGAGACGCTGTAGAGGCAGGTGAAGCAGCGCTGCTGGCCGCTTTCCGTTCGCCAAGATGGACAGCGACACATCGGGGCACGCTGCGAGCAGGGGGCGCAAGAACGAAGGTCGTGCCTATGGAACCTCAGCTATATTGTACCATTTCAATTGCCAAAGACATACATCATCTAAATATACACTCTGCCACAATGTCTGACAAAGCACGGCAAACCTGAGAACGAAGACTCTTAAATTTTAGACATTAGACATCGAGAGTCCCATTTGCATTGATGAGCAGGCAGCACGGTTTGCGCTTACACAAGGCTGAAACACTTGAACTTGGCCTTAGAAACAATGCAACAGAAGCCACACATATTAATAAAACATCCGAATTTAAATTAAGGACTCGTGACATACAGATATTGAGTAAAGGATCAGCAAGGCGGCGGATATCGGACAATGGGCCACGGCAAACATCTGTTTCGAAATTTTGATTTCACTTTCTAAAACAATAATAAATATGACCGCTTTCAAAAGTGATACGCAACAAGCGCCCCAGCGTGGCTGTAGTGAAGGCGAGGAGGAAGACGCTGTGGATCGGGTGGGCAGACACCCGCCATCTTGATTGCCTTCGCCACCAGTGTAAATCTATTTTAAGTTGTAAACCACCCAGAGGTCGAAATTTAGTTATGGTGTTCCAGTCGTGCAGGAGTCTACAGCGATCAGGTAGCCACGCGCATTTTTCGAAATGGTGCCGTGATAGAGGAGTTACACGCGTTTTACGATCGAAAGGCGGCCCTCGCTAGTTTCGCTTTTTCCATCCCTGCGCTACCTTCGTTTGCTTGAAATGTTATGAAAAATATCGTAGGTGGCATAGGCGCCCTTATGTAGGCAATAGTCCACAAGAAATATTTTCATGAGGTACACCCGTAAGCACAAGTATACGGGCGCCGGAAGCGCGAGCCGAAATGGCTTTCATCGCCGTCTAGGCGCGAGCCGCCTGCGTTCGAGAGCATGGTCCGTATACTTTTGCTCACGGGTGTACGTGGTATATCGCAACGGTGGTTAACGCATCTAGAAACAAATATCCTGTTGGTGAGTTTTGCCGGTGTTTAAAGAACGCCCGCGAAGTTTGAATGCCTGCTCTCATACCATGCCGTACTGCGCCGCTCTAAACTGTGCTTCAAGCGAAACTGACGCACGCACCTTCAAGCTATCGCTTATCAGGGGCGACGGCTTTTCCATAAAATGTTTGGCCGTCAAAAATGCAGAAGCACTGGAACCATTCGTACAAATTAGTCTAGGAGCCAGAATGGAGTTGAAGCAACACCCCTAGATTTTCTACCTGAAACAGAAAATGAAACCACTAAAATATCTTTCAAATTATTAGAATCTCCATTGGCAGAGCAACTCCGGTCAGCCAGGAAAAGCTGCTAGAAAGCACCTAACGTAGTACTCTGCTGCATGCAGAAGTTATTGCCTACGCTGCAAAGCATGGCCTCTTTCCAGCGAGAAACAGCATCGGCTTTAGATGTATATATCGGTGGTTCTTCAAAACAGCAGCGTTCTTTTAACAGTGAAGCTATTTAAGCTAGCGGTAAATAGTGCTCCGTCGCGCAAACCACCGCTGGTGGGTATGCGTCATTGGCATTGGGGAAGCCCCACTAGCGAGTACAGCAGATGGGAGCGCTAAACCAAAACTCTGCTCGGGGAGGTGGAGCATCTTTGGTTCAAACAGCGCACGCAGGACGAGGGCGAAGAAATAGGAGCAAAGGACAGGCGCTGTCATGTGGTCCTATTTCTTGTCTTCGTCCTGTGTGCGCTGCTTCAACCAAAGATGAACCCATACCAACTCGCTCACGTTTACATTCTGATGAAGCGGAGCACGTGCCACACGTGAAAGAGACAGAGAGAAAAATAGAGATAGAAGGAAAAAAAAATGAAGAGACAGAGCAAGCGAAAGAGAACAATAGCGAGAAATAAAGGGAATATATAAATAAAAAGATTGAAAGACATAAAAAAGAGAGATAAGAGAAATAAAGAAACAGACACTAAAGAAGATAGAAAAAACAAAGAGCGTGACACAAAAAGAAAGGAAGAGAAATTAAAAAGAGAAAAACAAAGCAAGTGAGAAAAGCAGACAGAAAAAGAAAGAAAGGAAAGAAAGAGAAATAAATATAGAAAGAGTGAGAAAGAGAAAGAAAGTTCCTAAACTTTCTGGTTCTCCTGTGACCATAATTCCTTGATACCATGTAAGCTAAATCTACTAGCACCAACAATGAAAATGCAGTAGAGGGTTCTACATTATACTGTACGTAATCCAATAATCACAGCCACTGCAAATATATAGCTCCCGAAGACTCTTGCGTAGCATCTCATTAGAGCGCGTCATTAGGCGCAGTAACACTAATTAGTAGCGATTCTGGTTCTCTTACAGGTATATATCGTTAAAATATTGCTAACTGGAACTATAGAGACCGAAACGCGAAGTTCAGTATATGTGGAAAGGCAGAGTCACTCGTAAGAAGTGTGACTTGATCTACTACACTATTATGTACATGCACTCTACCATGTGCCAGGAAGGCTGCGCCTATTTAGCACTGCACTAACCTCAGTGGTTCGGCCATGGTCAGCAGGTGTGCCCTTAGGATCCGATGCGCTGAACTTGCGCACAGCATGGTGACGAGAGAAGAGGCTAGGGCCGCGATGAACGGCGAAGGCAGCGTCGCCGAGTGCCGGTGCGGTGCTTCATCGAGCGGCGGTCCGTTCGGGGCCATTAAACGCAGGAACGAACCTCAGGTGACCCAAGGCGCCCAGGCTGTGTTCGAGCTCTTGCTGCGTGGGCGAGCTGGCGGAGACGTAGTCGTCGACATTTGCAGTCGTCAGGCTGCTGCCGGCGAAGGGCAATGGCGCTTCATTCATCGAAGTACGTGAGTCGATTAACACATTTCTAATAGTCCAGTTATGCATCGTCGCGTCCTCAATACCACAGTGCACAAAACCTTTCATGGCACGGTGTGGATGGTTTGCCCAGCCTTTTTTCTAGAACGCTGCTTCGCTGGAAGTGCGTGAGCCGTATATTGTTGTTGTGGTTGTTCCTCAGACACTTGGCGCAACCCACTTAGGGGGATAGGCCATGAATCGGACGGTGCCTTTCTCAAAGATTGGATTCGCTTCTTGAAAGAAACGGTTTTAAAAATTAACATTTTATGCGTTACACATCACCAGTACAACTCCATAAAGCTTAAAGGGGAAAAATGAAACGAAAGAAAAAGGGCCAAAAATACCTATATATACAACTGTGATTAGAGAAAGAAACGCTCTAAAAATAAACTGAGCTATGTTACACCTAACATTCAAATCTTTTAGTCTCTCGTAGGAAATTGCATACAGCGTCGAAAACACTCCTGTGGCTAAAACCAAGTACGGTAGCACCAAATGAAAGAACCACCGGAAGTGACAAATTTAATCCCATCTTTCGAAGGGGATCTTCTAGTATTCTTTTCCTTTGGATTTTAAACCTGCGGCACGTCAAAAAGAAGTGATCCAGAGATTCACTCTCCATGCAGTGAAGGCATAAAGGTGACTGAGCCAGACCAGACCTGTGAAGGTAAAAGTTCTGTGGGGGGACTCGACATCGTAACCTTGTAACTGAGATTTCTTCCTTTCTAGAGGAACACCATCTGCTCTTCCAAGGAAACTTCAGTTGCGGGAAGTCTGATGAAAACAACGGAGATTTGTCGAAGTGATTGGACCTTGTAAGCTTTTCAAATCTCGCTGCAGTGACATATGCTGACGTCGGCAAAATAGACACAACAGGGCCATCGAGGGATGATACTGCAAGTGAATCCGCATATTCATTGAGTATCAAACTTTTGTGGCCAGGTACCCACACTAATCGGATAAGCCGTAAGTGTCTTGGAATTAGCGAATAGAATGTCTCTAAGGTACTTGACAAATTTGGTGCTCTTAAGGAAGAACAGACAGAGAGGCAGTTAGTTAGAATAACCGCTTCCGACAGGCACTGAGGCAATTTACGCAATGCTAAGACTATAGCCAGCAATTCAGCCTGGAAAATAGGTGTATAGTCAGGTAACCGAATTGAGAAAGACCAATCTAGAGAGAATGATGCGATTCCCACCCCTGCCTTTTCTTCGCAAACGGAAGCATCAGTCGCTATCACAATGTTTGTTTCCAGATTGGCCAAATGATCTTCCAAAATGCCGTTTAGATATCGATATGGTAACTGTTTAGCATTCTGTGGATATATGTCGTCAAATTCAATCCTAATCATTTCTACAGTGCTGAGTATAAGTACTTCATAGAGGTGAACTTTTAATGGGTCCAAAAGTCTTTGTGTAAAAATGACTTGGGGGCAGCGTAATCTAGACCATTGGCGGTTAAAGAATGGGGCCGGCTGATTAATGAAAACATACTGGGACCTCCTCTGTGGAGACGCATAAATTTTTAGAATGTTCGTACTGTTAGAATATGAAACCTTTTGATAAGAGAGGGCAGTCGTGATTCTTCGTATAAAATATTGTTTGCGACAAATTTAGGAAGCCCAAGGCATATTCGTAATGATTCACGTTCTAAAATAACCAGTGGTCGAACTTTGTAGGCTGGAGCACCAGAAAACAAAACGCAGCCGAATTCTAATATCGGTCGAATGTACATACAATAAATCATAAGAAGCACATCTCTGCGTAAACCTGCGCGCTTGTTGCTGAGCCTGCGTAGCATACCTACTGCGCGTGCTCCCTTAACAGCCATGTTTTCTATATGGGGACTCCAGTTAAGTTTTTCGGTGTAGGTTACCCCTAAATACCTAACTGCCTCTACCTGGGGTATGATGTCTTGTTGGTAAAGTAAAGAAATTTGCACTGGAGCACTTTGTGTGAACACTACAATGGCACTTTTATTGATATTGAGTGATAAGTTAATGGCCTCCAGCCATGTTTCCAGTCTGTTCATATATGCCTGCAGAATTTGGTATAGTGTGTGAATGTCTGCTGATGTAGCAAAAAATGCGATGTCATCGGCATACACGTACACCTGTACATCCCGTTGTATGGGAATGGTACATAGCAGAATATTAAACAATAACGGTGACAATACAGACCCTTGTGGGAGACCTCTCGTTTGTTTATATTTTGAAGAAGCCACACCGGATTGCGAGCAATAAAATTCTCTATCACTTAAGAATGCATAGATCCACGCTACAAAGTATTGTGGCAGACCTAAGGTCTGGAGTGAATGTATAAGTTTCACATGCTCCACACTGTCGTAAGCTTTTGTTATATCTAATGTTACTAAAGCGCAATATTGTTTCTCATATCGAGCAAGTTGTATTCTACTTTCTAGGTCGATGTGCGCACACCAAATGGAGCAGCCACGCCTGAATCCAATTTGGCATGGGCTCAATATCATGTTGTCATTCAACCAATTGTCTATCCGAATGTGTAAGATTCTTTCGATGAGTTTTACTAGATTCGATGTGAGAGATATAGGCCTGATATTATCTAAGGTAAATCCAGCGCCTTGCTTTTTCAATAATGGAATTACTTTCGCAGCTCTCCAATCCGGTGGAATCCATGAATTTCTGATTGAGTAATTAACAATTTCGAGTAGTCCAATGGGGTGAATTTTATGTAATTTTTTTATAACCGACGTGGTCATGCCATCTGGACCTGGCACGGTATATGTTGATGATGATTTCATCCGAGCCCCGCACCTGTTCTTCGTCTTTCTCCACTACGTAGCTTTCGCCCATGAAATTGTTTTGCAGAAACTCGGCTTTCAAAATAAAAGTGCTTTAATCTTAAAAATTACCGCATATTTCGCTTTCACCGACCCTGTCGGGTTGGCGGCGTAGCAATATTTATTTCTTCAAAAAATGCTCGTCGGGTTAATATTAGATGTCGAGTAATGAATTTAGAGAGTGAGATTTTAGCGTTAGATATTTCTGTTCCGGGATTCCTTCCATTTTGGTTAGTCGGTGCATATATTCCAGCAGCTGTTCAAAGTTTTACCGTTCTAGATTGCGTAATTTCTTCTTGTAGGAAACACATTTTATTGGCGGGAGACTTCAATTCCCATCAGGCTTCATGCGGATCCTGAACCGATATGAGTGGGAACCGTTTGTGGGTTTGGGCTTCCAAGAATAATTTACCATGTATTAACGCAGCCACTTTTGTTTGTAAGGAGTCTCTTTAGGCGATTGACGTTAGTTTCTATACCCCTTGCCTCTGTATCTCATGGTCTACTTTCAGCTGAGCAACAAGTAGTGACCATTTTTCTATACTGTTTGAGATAGTGTGCCTGTTGGCTTCAGCAAGCAGCCACTCAATCAGTCATGTAAATTTTGAATTCATTCGAAAAGTTCTTACGTGCGCGTTTGTCCATTTGGATAGATGGAAATGCAGAACAAAATGCGTGAATTTTGTTCATGCTATAAAAGACCCCTTAAATAAATCTAAATTCACCATAAAGGTCTCTAAAGGATATTATTCTGATTCTTGTGGAGCTCGGACTGTTCACGTGAATATTGGCTAAGAAAAGCTACGGGACGAAAACTACTTTACAACCAATGATCAGGCAATTGGAGTTATTATAAGTATGCGTCTGCAATTTTTAAGAGAACAGTCACCACTGCGAAGGACTGATATGATAGCCAACAATCTGAGTACCTTTCAAAACCTGGCAACAGGAAAACACTTTTTAACTTCCTTAAAACCAAAAAGGTAATTTCTTCACTCATAAACGTCGAATCGGTGGTTTGAACGCCAAGTGATCTGTCTTCTTGAAAATATTTCTAATGGGCTTGAAAGTTGCTTCACGACTGCCTTCTCATACAACTTACGGTGTCTTGATAAAAGTCACGACTCTGAAGAGGACATAGCTTCAGAACTAGAGCAAGTAGTAAAAAATGTGCCCAATTCTGCGCCAGGTCCGGATGGCATTAACACATTGGTGATAAGAATTGAACTTAAGGTTCTACCACGGGACCTACTTGCAATCGTCAAACACTCTATTAGAAATTCAAGGATCCTCCCTTATCGGAGAATTGCAAAATAATTCCTTTATAAAAAAGGACGGCGCTGGGCCTACATTAGAAAACATCAGGTCCAAATCTCTAGCAGCTAATCTGGTAAAACTAACAGACAGACTCTTACACATTGGGATAGATAACTGGTTGAATGAGAATATGATATTGAGTCCATGCAAAATTAGATTCAGGCGTAGGTGTTCTATTTGGTGCGCCTATGTTTGCTTGGCAAGCACAATACAACTTACATGATATAAGAAACAATTCGCCGCGTTAGAAGCCTATGACTATAACACCGCGTTAGAAGCTTATGAAATTCGCTTAGAACGTGGGTTTACCACATTACTTCGTCGCATGTGTATATTCGATGGATATTACAACAGCTTATGACGACAGAGAATTTTCTTGTGCACAGTCCGGTTTGTCTTCTTTAAGAGATAAGCAAACAAGAGGTCTTCCCAAGGGTCAGTATTGTCACCATTACTTTTTAATATTTTACTATGTACTATTCCTATACAACAGGGCGTGGAGGTGTTTGTATATGGCGACAACATCGCATTTTT